>NW_015150516.1:1466847-1468712 GCF_000732505.1 Cyprinodon variegatus
GCAGCCACATTCTTAAAATGAAAAAGCTTTTCTGAAAATGCTTTTTCATTTTAAATATGGTAACGATTCGCTTCCATACAGATTCTCCCACCTAAGTAGGACATCTTTGCTGCTCCTCCAGATTAATAATGATTCTCTTAGTTAGTGAAAGGGACTGAATACAATTCGCCATATGAAATATATGTCATGACTCAGAACAGAGGACCCAGACAGTGGGATAATCAAATAGTTTAATAAAAAACTGGCAGATGATTAGCCTCTCGAAACCCACCGATTTTAACGTTTTAAAGCGTTCACAAATAATAACTCAGAATGCTTGAAAATCACACTGGTAAAATGTTTACCAATATAGATGTTAAACATCTTTGGAAAGCTTAGATTCTCCCCAATTCCACCACCTAGTTCATTTTATGGAAATAGCAAGCACCAAAGTACAATGAAAACAGATATAGCAGCTTGTCAAAATGTACCATGATATAAAGAAGCCACAAGCAATGATGTCTTTATTACTGTTGTTCAAATAATACCTATTATATTTGAGGATAAAATAAAAACAACTTTGAGTCATGTTTGAACTGATGCATCTTGGGTGTTTTACTCACTCAATTTTCATGTATATATTCAGAAACTAGAAGGAGTTAGCTTTCGAATAATGTAACACACATGTAATTTTGGATTACAGTTGCTAAGTTATTTGCTTTTCCATTTGGGTATGCAAAATAGGTGAGAATTCCCCAAAATGAGGTTGGAAATTAAGAGGTTAGAATAGAAGCGGCTAGAGCATCTATCACAGGAAACTCTTTAAAAGGAAAAACGATGATATGAACGCCTGAGTCACTAACCTGGCTTAACTGTTCAGCCCGTGTCCTGAGAAAAAGGTAGGATCCAGCCAAGATGCAGCGGGTGCCTGTCATGATGTTTCAAAGTTCTGACCCAAAAATGCAGAAAAAGAACAGAGAGACCAGGTAAAAGGTTTAACGGGTTTTATTGAAGAAGTAAACAAGGGGAGAAGTGTTGCTCTGAACACTGCTCAACCGGAACTGCAAAGTGAGGGGAAGACACAGCGGTTAGTTCAGGCTCAGTGGGGAATTTCACTCGTGAAACTTGAAGAAGAGGTTTTGGTTGCCGATAGAGACTGACATTTTTTCGTGAAACCCACAGGTCACGGGATTCCTGTGGGATTCCCGTGGGATGGGAGTCAGTATTAGTAACGATCACGTGATTGGGACGGTACAGGATTAAACATTAACGTGAGCAGACGGGAGCAGGAGCAAACCAATAGTAACTAAAAAAAACTAGGATCGATGCCAAAAACTGAAATAAAATATAAAACAAAAAAATCCAGTACAGTACATTTTGTAGTTTTTTTCCTTCAAGCCTACACTATAATGCGAGTCAAAAAAACTACACGACCCAAACACCAAAAGTGCTTCAGCTCTGAGTTTTTCACCCGCGCACAAAAACAACAATGGAGGGACCAACAGTTAGTGGCGAACTTGACTTCGTTTGAAAAAAGTGAAATCTTATTGAAGACAACAAGAATGGGAGTGGTGCAGGAGCGGGAGTCATTCTGAATGGGAGCGGGATGGGAGTGGGAGTAATTTCACCAGGAGTGGGACGGGACAGGATTTAGATTTCTACTCTGGCCCGGGATCGGGACGGGACTCACGTTTCCAGTGAAGTTGTTGTGTTCTTGACTCCTGTCTGTGTGCTGTGGTTCCAGTATTGGTCTGCGGAACAGGTTTACCCAGAATGCAGTTGATAGTTGGTGAACGGAGATACTGACTGCCACTCAGATTTCCTGCGGTACTTGAACGGGTCGTTGTGGAGAATAATCCCTTTCTCAGTGGAAAGCTCAAACGATC
>NW_015150516.1:1473245-1474643 GCF_000732505.1 Cyprinodon variegatus
GCTCTAACAGAATGGAGAATGAGCAGCAGACCCAAGTCAGCTCAGGCAAATAGATCAGAACAGGAACAGGCTGGTTCAGACTTCCAGGAATCCAAAGACAGTTCAGGCAAACTGTTTAGATAGGAACAGTCACACCCAGTAGTTGAGAGGCAGAACAGGTCAGGATCAGGTAATCATAAACTCTCAGGTATGCTAAAAACACCCTCACCAATGGCAGGAGAGAACGAGAATAATCTGGCCCTGATAACTGGATGCAATAACCTTAAAAAGAGGCAAGAGCAGGTGGATCAGGTGAGCACTGATTAGAAACCAGGCAGAGTTAGACAGGTGAATAGAATGGGTTGTTAAGCCAGTCATAAGTGACAAGATCATGATGATATAAATTATCAGAAGAAAGAAAAAAAAGAATTATCAACAGGCTGATGGTATGTCAGATAAAAATAAAAAAAACTGGACTGATTATTCATCAGAAAAACAGGAAAATGAAATGAAATTCTGTATTCTTCAGAGGAAGAAAATGAGTCCAAGGCAGGTGAGAAATGTGACTAAATCCAAATAACAAGAAGCAGGAGAACTGATTGACAAGGAGAATAAAGAAAAGCAGGGAAAAAAAAGCTTTTAGAGGAAAACCTATTTCTTCAAAAAGCAATAAGAGAGAAAAAGGCATATTTATTCTATGTAAATTATTCACCCAAGCTGTGCTGCAGACTGATGGCTTTATGATGAAGGTACCTGACAAAAAAAAAAAAGACAAATAGATTCAAGGAAGGCAGACAGATTAAAATAGAGAACCAAAGAATGATAAGGTTTGAAGCGCGGTCGGTGTGTGAGGACTGCAGAAAACACCAAGGAGAGGGTGACATTTCAGCTTTATGAGAGCACAGGGGCCATGTTGGGTTCTCCCAGGTTCCTGTTTATCCAGTAATCTGCTGAGAAGGTCAAGATTAAACACTGATGGATCAAATTAATGAAAGAAATTCAATCAGTTAAGGTAAATGTCAGGAACCAGATGACCTTACTTCACTTTTTTCAGACGTTGTTTGTCAAAAAACTGATGAAAATCCTTCGTCTGTAACAGCTGTGGCAAATGCTGCCTTCAAGGACCTGCTTTTTATGCAAACACTGCCTTTTTTATGCAGGTTCTGAATAGATCCTCGGATCTTTATTGTTTCGCTGAAAAATGCGTACCCAGAATTCAACCTTGGACTCATTTCTTATTCCAGGCAAAGCTTTTTTTTTTTTTCAGTGTTTGTTCAGAAACTGATTGCACTTGATAAACCATGAGTGGAAAGCAAACGGCTGAAACATCTCAAGTTTAAACATTCTGACATTTCCCAAAACAAAACAAAACCAACTCCAAACTTCGGGAAGAAAGACATGAGAAAATGTCACTCATCT
>NW_015150516.1:1476194-1495756 GCF_000732505.1 Cyprinodon variegatus
AATCTCAGCAGCTGTGATGTAATCCTTCAGTTTCTGTTGGAAACAGTTGGTCAAACCACACCTGGCTCATTTATTTTATTATATTTTGATTTTTTTTTGTCCACCTGTTTTTTTATTTATTCATTTGTTCAGTAAATTAAAGTTAGCTGTTTTTTTTTAGAAAACTTCATTCATTTATCTTATATGAATCTATTTATTTTCTTATTTTATTGTCTGTTGTATTGTTTACGGACTCAGTTTGGGCTCCTTGTTTATTCGCCATCTTTATATATATTCATATACACATACAATTCATCTCAATGACTTTAAATATAAAAAATTCAGTTGTTTAAATTTTAAAAAAATTGAATCTTATCCATTATAATCATTCATCACACATCAAAGCTTGAAGGATTATCAGTTTTAAGGCACTTAGATTTTGTCCACATCAGGTGTTTTTGTTAGACAGTAGTTAAAGCTTGCATGTTACATTAACAGGCAAATACATTTTTTGAAAAAAAAAGTAGTTTTCGATGATTTGCTTTTTGCATTTCTGTCTATTCTATTAATGTTATCCAGTTATTCATTTAATTTGTTTGAAAAAGTCATACTTTTATTAAACAACACCGAATAATACATATATATACCAAAAAACACAGGATGATTTCAATCATACCTTATCATAATACGTGTAAAAAAACAAAAAACCTCGATTTTTTTTGTCTTCTCAACAAGTTTTTTTTCCAGTGTTATCTGTTTTTTCCTTCATTTTTCTTCATCTGAATCAAATGCCACAATTCAGCAGAGCTATTCTAAATCCACTGCAGACGAGAAGCTTTTAACCCGTCTTTTACATTTCCGTTTTTTTTCTCTTCCTTACAATGAAACACAGATTGCAGCGAAGGATGGGGCTGATTACAAAAAGAGCTGCTGCATGTCACCTTGCCCTCAGTCAGATTTCCGATCATCATGTTCCTGCAGTCCACCTTTCAACCACTCACTTCAGATTTCCAGGCTTTCACCTGCACACTTCTTTGAAACTACTGTAATATTTTTACTCCTGTATACATCTGGCTTGTAGGAAATGAAATCTGACAGCCTGAGAGCAAGAGGCAGGAAAAACAAAAACCAAAAAGAATTAGAAACGGTTGGCTGCTTTCTGAGCCTCCTGGCTGCCAGCGAGGACTCTGAGAGCGGGCCAGGGCCAGAACCCGCTGGTGGGATAACAACTCCCAGCTGGCCTGGGAGTGACCGCTGATCCCAGACCAGGAGGTGGAGGATGTTGTTGGGGGGAAGGACATTTGGGGCATGAAAGAACTTGGATGGGTTGCTTGATTGAATATTTTCCTGGGACAATAGACACAAGAAAAAACAGCCATCCAAGCAACATTTTCAGTAAAAACAAACATAAAAATAGCCTTTTGTGTTACTTTGTGGTGTCTTAATGCATTATTAGTTTTTTTTTTCCCTCAAATTTTAAGAATTTAAAATGCTGCAGCTTTTATTTCGCTAACATATTTGAGACATAACATTGCTTCCTTGGCTCATTTTAAGTTTCAAAAATGAATTGTTTTCCATAAATTAAATTCTGACAATTTTTGGCGCTACCTTTTGAACAGTATTGGCCCATAAAATACTTAGCATGGGTCATATCCACAAAAATATTGAAGTGGGAAGTTATTGAATTTTTTATGCTGTAGATCGGACTTGGATGTATGATGTAATTAGAATTTAAACAGACCTGCAAATGTAAAGTAATGTTTCTGTGGAGCTAAGAAAAAAATGGACTCCAAAGTTTTTAAGTTAAAAATGTCAGTCTTCTGGTGTTTCTACCTGGTTTTCTCGCAGGATTATCCAGTTTACACCGGGAAAACGATCTAGAAATAAGTAAACATCTCTGAAATTAAGTGTATTTACCCTTAATTTGAGTTGGTAAATGAGATAGTTCGCCAATAGAAGGAGTATTTTTACTCTTGAAATAAGATAATTAGATAAAATGCACTTTGAAATAAGACAATGTAATTGTGTTTTCTTATTTTAAATGTAAATTTTCTTGTTCCTTTGGCAAAATGCCCCTTTTACCTCGTCAATACAAGAACAAATTCACTTATTTTAAGAAAAAAATGACTTATCTAGATTCAGACTTTTTTCCAGTGTAGCTCCATCCGTCATTAGATCATCAGCTCAGACGTCAGCTTTTCTGTCCCTGATGCAGAAAAGCATCCACTTCCCATCATGCAATTTGTTTTAACCTTTTATTCATAAAAATGTGGAAAACTATGTCATACGTTGTACATTTTGTCCCAATTTATATGCATCTGTCACATAAAATTCAAATAAATATACATTAAAGCCTCTGGTTGTAGCATTACAAAATTCAAAAGAGAGTAATTTCACTTTACCTACGTCTTTAATAATGTTTCGAGGTCTAAATATAAAAGCCTGCTTTGAAGCTCCACCAGAGCCACTAACTGACATCACCATAAAATAATTTCTTTTTAAAAAACACCTGGAGGTGCAGAGAAGACACACATATTGTTGTGTCTGTCAGCTCTGATGCATTTCAACCTTGAGGAAGAAAAAGAACGAGTCCTTCCACTGAATCAGCTGCACCGCACTCTGAATCTGTGTAGGTTTATTAAACATATCCGCCTGTTTTTGGCTTTTGCTTTCTACTACTACTTTCACATTTGATTCCAACACGGATTGACTCGCTCTTGGCTTATGAAGCTTTGACTCCAAAACATCTTGCAGCAAGATCCGAAACTTTTAATGATCCTTTAAATGAAAGTAGTCTCAACTGAGAACAAAGAAGCCTTCCTATGCATAATTTCCAATATTTTCAAGGGGGTTTGACATCCTGGAGATTTCACACCTCCATACAAGATGGCAAGCCTAACGGATAGGACGAGAAGGAGGAGGAGGAGGAAGAGGAAGTTCACTCTTCCTCCCTTTGGTGGCGGCGAGGTGAGGAGCAGATGGTGCGAGAGATTGGAAACATCGTTTGGAGTCGACCAACGCCGGCCTGATGGCAAGCTGTGCTGGCAGCGCCGCGTCGAGGAGAGCGCGAGGGGTTTAAATCGCCTTACTGAGCAGAGCTGGCTCACTTTATTCTGCGTATGCACATGGGCAGAGTTCAGTATGCGTGTGTGTGTGAAGATTTTCAAAAGTTTGCAACAGTGTGAGTGGCACTAATGAAGAGATAAACAAGGATAGGAGCCAAAGAGTTTCTGAGTCATTATTTCTGCAGGCTCACTTTAAAATTAGCCTAAAGTTCGAAATGCTGCATTGATCATAATTTGGAGTAAACACGGAAAATGTCGGTGTGAAGATGGTAAACAAGCTGCAGCGAGGCTGTTTGTGACACGTTCATTCCTCTCTGCATGCTTCTGCTTCTGGAAATGAGACTTCAAATTCTTTTGAATCACAAAGACCAGAAAAACCCTGGAAAATCATCTGCATATCCAAACAATGGAGAAAAGAGGACATTGATTTCTGAACTGTTTCTTTATCAAATAAATTGGGATGGCCATTTGGGAAGCCCTCTAAAACAGTCTGGGTGTTCTTTTGTGATCACCCTTTTAGCTAGGTCTGCACAATATATCACGAATTGCATCGTTATGACATAATAACTGTACCTAATATGCATAACCAAAGAACTATTGTGGCAGCAGTAAATGTGAGCTCATGATTTAAACATAATGCATTTAGGCTCTCTCTGTCTGAATGGGGCATTATTTGCTTAATGCAGAATAAAAAGCTTTCAAAAGTAAAGAATGAAATTTATTTCATTAGAATCCTTTTTATCCAAAGTGTTCTATCCATCCATGAAAAGCAGCATCATTTGATTCATGCCCATCATATCTGAAGTCATGGTCTCCAGCTTTTTATCCCTCTATCATGGAAAGACGAGCTGTTACCCCACAGTGGGAGGATATTAATTTGAAAGCTCTCAAACCTCCAAATACTACACAGACTGATAAGCATGGTAGTGGCATTATCATGCTAGGTGGTGTTTTATTTCTAGTGGATTGGAAATAATGAGGAATATGCACCTCCCACTGATTCTTTATCCTCACATCTATGTGATTAAAAATTTGAACTCAGTTGGGTGGACAACAGAAAATGATCACAAAACTTTCGGTCTGGACAGATGTTTGTTGACATTTCTCCTTGGCTCTACCTTATATGTATGCTGCTATATGTTTAGGCTGCTGGATAACATAGGGGCCAGTTTTCCTCATGTGTCATAAAAATGGGACATATGGACCCAGTATTCAGTTGAGGTGACTCGGACATCTTCTTCGGATGCCCCCTGGACGCCTCCCTCCGGAGGTGTTCCAGGCACGTCCCATCAGGAGGAGGCCCAGGGGACGACCCAGGACACGCTGGAGAGACTATGTCTCTCGACTGGCCTGGGAGCGCCTAGGGCTTCCCCCAACAGAGCTGGAGGAGGTGTCTGCGGAGAGGGAAGTCTGGGAGTCTCTGCTTAGTCTGCTGCCCCCGCGACCCAATTCTGGATAAAGCGAGAGACGACGAGTACAAGTACAAGTATTCAAGGAGAGACAGCCAGTAGGAAAGCTTAAAACGTTTATTAAGACAAAACAACACAACATAACAGAACAGAAACGGGCTGCTGTGAATCTGTGGACCTGCAGTGACTGTGGGGAAAGGGGGGCAGGGCAGGGCAACGCCCAATCACTGACACTCTCTGAAGGAAGAAACGCAGGTAAGTGACCATGATCATCTGACAGGAGATGATTATCAGAGTGATTCACTTACCTGATTAAACAGTTCAGTCCATTCTCTGCGTCGAAGGCTGGATCCATCCGATGGACTGCCGAATGGGATCCAATGCAGTGGCGTCCAGGGTGTCCCCGATCAGAGCAGCAACCAGAAGGCTGACAGGAGACCGATCCAGGTCAGAATCGGACAGTTCTGACATCCAGGAGTCCTCAGCTCAACAAAGGGTTCAGATCCATACAGGAACAGACAGACACGGGGTTTCAGAAATCCAAAGAGCTTTCAGGCAGGTTCAGAGTCTAGAGTCAGACGGATCTAGAAGCGTGCCCACACAGACACCCATAGAAGCAGAGAGGCAGGCTTAGATGCAGACGGGCAGGCTCAGTGGTTGATGGAACAGAGACAAGACGTAGTACCAGGATTCCAGCAGGACTTTAAACTGCTTTCCTTCTTGAAGCCAGGCTTACAGGAATAAAACTGACCTTCTCCGTGTTCCAAGCCAAAACCCCGAGGGCTCCAAGGGGAAGGACCAGGACATGATCTGAAGACAAGACAGGCACGAAAACCCTCTCAATCCACTGGCCGCCAGGAACAAGGACACAAACCTTGGAACGAAACAAATACAACCAAACAGAACACAAGATGCAATAGAATGATCTGGCCTCGATAGCTGGGCTGGACCGAATATAAAGCAGAGCCTACAGGTGGATGAGATCAGAGAGGATTAGGAACTGGGCAGAACTAGGCAGGTGAGTGAAATTAGCAATTAGGGCCAGCTATCAGAGCAGATCATGATGTCATGTCGCTTCATTCTATTTCCAGACACCCCAAATCTCCCAGAAGTTCTGGGGGATTGTTTGGGGGGTTCGATAAGCATCTCCTGAAATGAGTTTTTGGAACTTGTCTGTATTTCTATTCTCTCATTCTGTAGCATTTCTTAGGTTTCTCTCTTTCCGTTTTTTTTTTTTTTTTCTGTCATAGTGGCATCATCTGGTCTGTTCCTATTCGGGTGTGACTCCATCCTGGATTGAAATATCAGCTGTGCTGCTGCCATTGACTCTCATCTTTTTGAAGATGTTGGAGCTCGGCCTGTTTTTCAGGGTAGTCCTGTTTCTCTGACTGTGACTAACTGGATGTGCTTTCTCTATCCTCTGACATGGGAGCTGGCTCAGTGCTTGTCTGCCTGGCTGTGTGTTTCCTGGATGGAGCCGCTTGTGGAGCTAGTTGACTGTTAACTTTTGTATTTCTTCTTCTTTTTCTATGTCTGCTTCTGTCTCTTGAAACCGAGTCATCCTCGGTTCTGCTGGAGGTTTCTTTCCTGTTAAAAGGGAGTTTTCCTCACCCCTGTCGCTACAGGCATGCTTGGTGTGAGGGAGTGTAAGTCGTTGAGTGCAATTAGCTTGTTTTCCTTTGATAGGAAATTTTGAACCAATCTGACTGGATGATTGGGTATTTTATATGTGAAAGAGTAAAAAAAAATGTCTGAAAAGTATTCAGGACACTTTTCCAACCATTACAAAAAAATCAAAACAAATAATATTGCATGAGAAAGCCGCAATAGGGAAACAGGTTTCCTTCCTAAGACCAAAACATCCTCTAATGTTATTTTTTTCCCACTCACGGATCATTTATAATAATCATAACCATAACCGTCCATTTCCTGAGTGACAAAACAAAGTTGACATTCCTCCAAATTGCCCAGAAGAATTTCTTAATTGTTCCCCTGAATTACTTGAGTTTAATAACACCAGCCAGTAGAAGGAAATGCCAGGGCAGCTGGGAGATCCTGCGGAGATAAGTGGCGCCAAAAGCCCTGCCTGATGTCACTTTCCCTCACTCCCTCCCTGCTTTCCTTCCTTCACCTCCTCCGCTTGGACACAAAAATGTCAAGTGAAGAGTTTGCTTCCAAACCAAAGGTAACGCTACTCCTTGAGCAATGCAGAGTCCAGCGCCGTTCACCATTAAACTACTGAGCTCTACTCATATACCAGGTTTCGAGAACCAACTTTATTTAGTAACAGCATTATTAAATTCCATTAATTCCAACAAGACCTTTTTTAGAGTCAGACTCATTTTCCAGCCACTTAAAGAGGAGATTTTCCTGCAATTCCTTTAATGTAGAGGTTGACCTTCACTGTCGAGTGTTGATGTTATCACACCAGTCAGAGACTCCTCAGCGCTCTGCTACAGAAATCACTCAACAACCAAATATGTTTTGGTTACTGGAGCTTTAACATTCCATTCCCTATTAGTTAGTTAATTACATTTAGTATTAAAAGACTGTTTATATATAAGGTTTTTTTCTTTTTCGATTGAGCTACCAGAGAGAATCAAGTTGTAAAAAGACTGTGAGTTGGCAGGGGTGAACCTAAAAGGAATGAGAAGAAAAGAAGCAGAGCTGAACCCCTGACAGGGAGAGAAAAAGACCAGCAGAGATGAGAGGAAACAGAGACAGAGGAGATCCTTGGCAAAGCCTTGTACAGCTGCTGAATGCTGTCACACAGGCCAAAACTATTATGTATGACTCCACACACACATACACCCTCTGAATAAGCCTCCAAATAACCATGTGACTAGATCCAAACAGGAGGCGCTAATTCAGCCCTTCTTCTTAGTGGTGTAAACATTCCTCATGGACACAGAGACTCGGCTCAGGACCAAGTCTCCGACCCACCACAACAACACTGCCACCACAGCCACTTCATCACTGTTTACACGGACTCCGAGTGTGGTAAACACCACTTTCCCTACAGATGCATTAGCCCAGAGAGGCTCGTAGAACATGTTTAATTCAAAACACACTCCACCAGTTTCTGGTTATGAGCCTTAATGCTGCCCAGATCAGACTTCCTCTCGTTTACGGTCAAATGAAATAATTAATCTAACTGAAGATGCCAAACTAAAAGCGTAGACTCATGAAGTCTCTATGAAAGTTGCAAAAATAAACGAAGAAGCTAGAAAACATAGACATCTTTGGATTTCTGTGGATCACTCATAAATCTCAATGAAAAGATTTTTTCAAAGTTTAAAAAGCTCAATCAAGCCTGCAGTCGAAGTAACTTTATAGCCACTGTGTTACCTTATATGGTTCTTTGGCAGCAGGTGTTTAAATGCTTTTTGCTGCTTCTGTTTCCTGGTTCTGCTGGAGGTTTCCACCAGTTAAAAGGGAGTTTTTCCTCTCCACTGTCGCTACAAGCATGCTTAATGCGAAGGATTGCCTTCGAGTCAATGAGTTGATGCAATCAACTGATTTTCCTTAGATAGAAAACTTTGCCTGTATGATCTGGTGAACTGTGAAGTGCCTTGAGATGACATGTTTTGTGAATTGGCGCTATAGAAATAAACTGAATTGAATTAAATTAAATGTTGGATAAAGTTTTGTTCAAACACTTTAGAATCCAACTCTCCAAACCTTTTTATTTCTAACCACTTCGTCATAGTTTCCTCTCCACACATACAAATGAAACATCAAAAGCATCAAAAGTTAGTTTATTTTTGTCCGCTTACTGTCAGGACTCCTGTCTGTGTGTTTGTGTTTCTGTGTTTGTCTCCCTTCATCCACCAGGAGGCGCCTGGTTCTGGTCCGCCTCCTCACACACCTGCTGATGGTTTCCTCGTTAACGGAGTGTTCTTAAGCTGCTGACTGCCACTACCTCAAGGCCAGAGTGTTTGTTAGTTTGGGGTACTTTAGCCAAGCTGAGTTTTGCTGAATCAAGTTTTTGTCAACCTGAGTTTAACTTCGTCTTTTTCTTTGCCTCTTGGCAGGAAGTCATCCTGCAAACTGGATTTTTCGGACCCTCTCTCCCCGGAAGGATCAACTGAGCTTCAAACTGAGCTGGGGTTCAAACAGGAGGTTTGAATCCACTTTCCCCAAGAGATTGTTTGAGCTTTCCACTGAGAAAGGGATTATTCTCCACTACGACCCGTTCAAGTACCGCAGGAAATCTGAGTGGCAGTCAGTTTCTCCGTTCACTAACTACAGCCGCATTCTGGGTAAACCTGGTTCCGCCCTCCACCGAATCAGACAAACACTGGAACCACGGCACACAGACAGGAGTCAAGGATTCAACAACTTCTCTGGAAATGTGAGTCGACAATCGAATCCTCTTCTCCAAGTTCACGAGACAAATTCCCCACTGAGCCTGAACTAACCGCTGTGTCTTCCCCTCACTTTACAGTTCCGGTTGAGCAGTGTTCAGAGCAACACTTCTCCCTCTGTTTAACCTCTTCAATAAAACCCGTTAAACCTTTTCCCTGGTCTCTCTGTTTGGTTTTCTACATTTGGGTCTGAACTTTGTAACATCATGACACTTTTCCATAGCTGTAGGGTCTACACGTTTTAAGTCTAAAGACAAGAGAGAAAAGCACCAAAACTAATTTATCTCTGTTGTATTCCAGATCAGAATCTGTGTATTAAAACTAGAAATAACAGGATTTTTTATTTAGCTGTTTCTCCATCATAAAGAACTGTAGATTCATACCATCTCACATGTTTGCCCACCTGAAGGTTTTCCCTCTTTTCGGTTTCGATTTAACTTCTATTTTTCACATGATGACTGTTTGTTTGAGTATATTTCTCTTTCCTCTGTTTGCTTTTACTTCCTAATCTCCAGAAAAGGCAGAATCACCATAGCAACCAGTGACTTTGCATTACCTGAGGTTATATTTTCTGTTTTATATTAATAATCATCAAATTAGTTCAAATCTTCAACACGATAGCAGGTTTAATGCCTGCTGGATTCCAGGCTCCTCCGAACCATTTCGTAATTATAAAACAAAGTTGGATGAATCATAAACATAAATAAAAAAAGAGAGAATTGTTGCATCTCCCAAACATTTGAATGCCGACTATTATTTTCATGCTGATGCCTGGAGGGGAACCTAAACTGATGCAGTCTGTAATCATGTCACGTCTCATCAGTCAGTTTATAAAAACGCTGCTGTGGTGGAGTGCAAAAATAAAAAGAGGAGCCTCAGTCAGCCCGAGGCATGTCACTTGTGCTAATAATGACCTCATGTATGTAACCCGTCTGACCCTGAGTGATCCTGCCAGCGAGTGTAATGTTAGATAATAATTGTCACCCTGATTGACCATGGCTGGATTACAGACTGAGGTATCTGAGCGTTTCAGGTTTACATTATATAAACTCAGGGTGTAATTAGTCACCTTATAAACAACATGATTGATCAACATCTTCTCAAGACACCAAATCTTGTAATTTGATAAAGTGGATCTAATGTTTCATGAAGGTCTTTTAAAGGTCTTCTTTTCTCTGTATTGCTTCTCTTTTTCAGCATAAACATTTAAAAAACGGCATTAGTACTAAGTATTGAAAAGCACTTTCCTATTTTCAGTAACTTATTCAAGCATCACAAATGAATCTAATCAAATTAGCAGCTAATTTCACCCTCTAGGAGGTTAATGCAACTGATTACAGGAGAAAAACAGAACTTAATCACAGCTCCTTTAAATGCCAGGAAAGTAGAAAAAGTTTTGATACAATGAGAAATTTGGACCTGGAAACGAATTCTGATTGTAAAGCTCCCAAAATGTGAAAGTGAAATTATTTGAGGGTAGGGGGATCAGTTCCTGCTGCTTGGCGTTGCTCTCGGTGGATGTGGAAGCGCCTCGATAATCCCCGCCGATATGTCGGTTTGGATGGTAGTGGAAGAAGGATCATTCCATTCTTAAAGCCAAGCTGCCCTCAGGAATAAGAGGAAATCCTTCAGGGGTTTTTTTTTCTCCACGAACAACATTTGGATCTGCTACAGAGTGAAAAACCAAAGAGCTCCTGATTTAATTGGGTTTTAAAAAGAGAGGTTAGCCATCAGAGCAGCTGATTGTTGACAGTATCTTATGGTACAAACTGTAATGTCAGCTGTTTGCCCTGCTCTCTTATCCAAAATGGGTAACACAACCTAAGAATTTTCACTTTTTGCATGTTTTCCAATCCCTCCTTTCTAGAACCTGGAGGTTACTTTTAAGAACATGTTGTCCTAAAACTTAAGGGTCACCTTCCTAGACACCGGAGACGTCCTTAAGGAGAACACGGAGGTTGTTTTCTTGGAACAGGAGGTTATTTACCATAACTTGAACATTACTCTTCAGAACTTACCATGCAGTTTCTCAAAACTTGCAGGTACCTTTCCAAAATATATACAGTTGTTTTCTTAGAGTGAGAAAATCCAACTACTTGAACTTTGACATAACCTTCTAATAGTTCATTTCAGCAAGAAACTAGTCTCTAAAGTTAAGAGGTTACTGTGATGATGATGGCGCTGATGACTGGCTGGATTACTAATTTCTTTCACCTGCCTAACTGCCCATTTTCTCATCACCTTTCATTTGTGTCACCTGCTCCAGTCTCTATTTAACTTTCCGTAAAAGTTCAAAAAATATCCACTGGACTTGGTTTCCAAGATTTGAAGACGTTTCGCTACCTCTCCAGGAAGCTTTCTCAGTTCAAAATGAGAAAGCTGTGGATATTTTTTAAACTTTTACGGAATGACTATGACCTGGATGACTGAGAACCTCCATCAGGGTCTCTATTTAACCTGCCTGCTTCCAGTCATCAGTGCCAGATTATTTAAGCATTTGGTGAGAGTACTCTAGCATACCAGATTTTTTTCTGATTGCCTGATCCTGACCCGTTCTGCTTTGGACCTCTGAGCCTGCCTGTTCCTGTTCTGATCTGTTTGCCTGGCCAGGCTTCAGACTCCTGATGGATTCTGCCTGTTGATGACCCTGGATCTGCTTCCTTACACCGACCTGGATTTTTGTCTTCGGAACCTCTTCGGATCTCTGATCTTGTTCGATCTTCTGGCTTTGGCTTCGTCCTCTGGGTTGTCCTGTCTTCCTTCGGTGGTTTTGATCTGATCTCCTGACTGTTTTGCAGTCTTCAAGACTTCAGCATCAGGAAATATCTGGCCAGCATTCGCAGCAGTCATGTTGGCAGCCCACCGTCTGGAATCCACCTCTTCCTCTGGGCACGGACTGAACTTTAAGACCAGGTTAGTGACTCACGGGTTAGTTATCAACCTCCGTCAGATTAACATGGTCACTAACCTGTGTTTCCCTCCTGCAGAGGTTCCTGCCCTAGCTGCTACTGCCAATTTGTTGTTTTTAATTAAAGGCTTTTTGGGTAATATAATAGTCTGTCTTGCCTTGAATACTGGGTCCTATGTTCCGAGTTCTAGAAATAAGAAGTTACTTTCCTAAAACTTAGAGGTTATGTTTTTCAAACTATCAATTCACTAGACTGGGGTTTCACAAAATGAGGGTCTGGACCCTCTGATTGGTCACAAGACACCAAATGGGGTGTGAAAAAATGGTTTTCACCATCATAGTGAAGTGATCCCAGGGGTAAGGATGGACAAAATATTTATTAAATGTTCTATCAATAAGTAGATGTCATTACATTGTAAAAATACATGATCAAATTACTAAATGCCCCACTAGTAAAAAGGACAACTGTTGAAAATGTAACTTTACAATTATAAACAAACAGAGGTATTTTAAAGGGGTTCCCAGTCTGATGCATTGTTATTTTAGGGGTCGAAGGTTGAATGTTTGGGAAGCCCTGCACCAGATGTGCTTCTAACCCTTAGCGCTGCGTTTGAACCCGCTCACGTCTGTTTTCCTGTAGAAACTCCACTTTTATTTGCAGCTGCCTTCCTGAACGCTGGCAACAACTCGTCTAAAACGGTTTTGGTGTATCGAGTTACATTCCCCGAATATCACGGCCCGGTTGCGACGTTGCATAAGAGTGGCATCACACTGCAAGCATGCGGCCACCTAGGCTTTAAGGTGGTGTTATTTTCCAACCGGCCCGGTCATGCTGACACGTATGTTTGAGAGCAACGGGCATTAAATTTAGAGCTGTCAGCGCCAATCCGACTTCATCTGAGGTGGATGGGTTCATCTGTGTTTAACCTAAACCTCCAGCTCTGATGGAGGGATAGGGGATGCAAACAAAGGAATCTTGCTGGAAGCTGGGATACATTGAACAGCTTGACAAAGGTCAGGATTTGCATTTAGATTCAGCTGCAGTGGTCTTTTATATGAGCTCAGATTATTAAAAAGCACTTGAGCCTCACAGAAAGTTTGCCCTTCTTTGGCTGACAGAGCGCATCTTGCATCATCATCCATGGTTTGTTTATTCAAAAGAAGAAGGTTGCGTCCTCCTTATTCCCAATGCCCACATTAGTTACACTCATCCACCTTCGTCTGCACTGATTTGCCGTTTCCAGGCTGAACTCACCAACCTTTGGAGGAGCAGCACAGGCATCCCCAGCCTGGCGCTCCGAGGCTCCGCTGCTGACAGCTCCAGCATGTTTGGTTTTAAAAACAGTAGCTGCCACAGATCAGGGCAGGCACGGCGAGGATTAAGAAGGCGGATGATACCTGCCTCTGTGACAGAAGCTGTCGTTGCTGATTGACGATGCCTGTGCATTGATTTGACCTCAAGTCCTTGAAAACCTCCCTCTCTCTTCGGCTCCATCTGTGCGGACAGCAGCTCCGAGCAGCTGAGGGCTCATTTTCAAACTCCCCCTTCTGAGGTTCTACAGCACAGGTTCACACAAGGACAAGGAAGGCAGCTGGGTGCCAGATGAGAGCGGTAATTAGGCTGGTATCCACCGGGCTTTGGTTACAGGTGCAGATCTGCCTGCGGGGATGAACAAAGCTGTCAATGGAAGAGATCATTCATGCTGAAACAACAGAAAGGAGGGAAAGGGGGGTTTGGCCGGCTCCTGCTACCGAGCAGCGGTGCCAAGACAAGATAAATCGCTCTGAGTGGCATCACGACAAGCCCAAAGCAGGAGTATAAATCATTTTGCCCTGCGAGCTTTCAGAGCAGAAGGAGAGGCTTTTATTTTAGCCGCCTGCTTGTGGAGAGGGAAGACCCTCAATGCTGCCCAGCAACACGGACACATGACCTTTCACTGAAAATCCGACGCCACGTGCCTTTTTTATTAGAATCAACATTAATTTGATGGACTTCTTTGTTTCTTTTCCTCCATGGTTAACTATACTCTTTATTTTCCTACAATCTAGGCTTAATTCTGTTTTCACATTGTATTTTTTCGACGCTTCTATGTTTTGATTATAAACAAAATAAAAGTCTTGGAAGGAATCTGCTGTTACTGGTATTTTATCTCATTGCCATTGCTCACCTTCCACCCAGAAGCCAAAAGCAAAACACCCAGAATGTTTAGTATTAACTCAGCTCTATGTCTTTCCTTATCTCCTTTTGATGCCTGAGTGCAAGGGTGTTCTAGTTAATACAGATCCATCCAGCTTTGTGTCAACAGTTTATATCAGGCTTTCTTTTCCTGCTGTGAGACGAAAAGCAAACATGTCAACAAAACCACCTACGTACTTTAAAGGCTTCGCCTGGCTTGTTGTGGACTAGAAAAGCCAGATAGGACTTATAACTCCCAAGCAGCAGGTCCTTCTTTTCCAAATAGACTCTTATACATTATCTTGATAGAATTGATTCATAGTTTTGTGAAAATGTACCAGAGATTGTGTCTTTTCAACTGTTTTCAAAATATCCGATCTAAATTGGTGCATTTATAAATCAGTTTTGGACCGTTTATAAACGTTGCTCATCGGATGAAGCTATAACTCTTTAAATACAGTAAACATTTCAAGATGATTGTGCACATTATTATGCATGTAAACCTTTTAAAAAAGGTATGAATCCATAATTGTATGCATTATTTTATTTCTATTAACATTTTTATCAGAAAGAGTTTTATCATATTGCAAAAAATTTGCTAAAATAATTAAAAGTACACTGATTTCCTTATAAATTTCCTCATTTTTGAGCTTAAAATGTTTATTTTACTTATTTTTTACTATATATTAGAGTAAAGGAGGAGTTTTTTTATGTATTTATTTGTTTGTCTTTCACTGTATATATTTAACTTTTCTCTCTTGTTGTGTTTATTCTTTCTTTTTAAATCAAGCTAGCTCCTTTTTTCAGTTTTAGCTTTATTATCAAGTTAATTTCTGTTTATATAGATGTTTTGGAAATGCTTTATCTAGCACATTAAAGTGCAAGTTACAGATATTCAACAGAATCTTCCTGTTATGATCATTTAACATGTATTTCCTCATTTATTCTCCTTTATTCTTCACCATTCACCATTTTCCTCAATGGTTTTTAATTAATACAATATCGAAATTTAAACATACATTTTATCCAAAAGTCCATATTATTTGCCTTGTACATTAATGTATGAATAACAGAAGATGAACTGCATGTAAGATGAAAAAAAATCAACATCGGTTTGCTTCTTTTGTCAAAATATTTGGTTTTAGTTTAATCAATTTGTACATATTTTAATGTTTTTGTTGGTTTTGTAGGGTATCTCTTTATAATTGTTCATTTAAACTATGTGACTACAACTGCATTCATTTATTATTCTTATATGATACTTATATAATTATATAATTATATATTATGCTTATATAATACTATTAAAGTATTGTTTATCTTTTAACTCTTCACTACTATTTTAATACACAGTTCTAAGATCCGTATTTGTGTGACCATTTTTTCTATAATCTTTTTGCTGCTGTAAACACCTGAATTTCACCATTGTGGGATAATAAAGTGATTTTCTATTCTATTCTATTCTATTTTGTACAATAAATACATTTGAATGCAGATCTCGCAATTTGATTTAGCTTTTTCCTTGCCTCCGGTCCTTTAACTTTCATTATTTTGTAACCTTGGAACAGGTCATAGCAGCATTAAACATGACCCTTAGAAGCAGCATTGCAGCCTGATTTGAGGTCTGAAACTCGATCTTTCCATTCATCATTCATGCTGTGTCCACTTGGCCTCAATGCCGCCCTGCAGCTCCCACGGACACACGCTACAGACCCTCGATTGTTAACATTTCACATGTATTTACATCCTTTGTATCTCTGCCGTGCCGTCTGTGAGCAACCTGCTTTTTGTTAAAAGCACTTTGTCGATAAATTTGACTTCCCTTGACACTCAATACGGAGTCCATTAAGCTGCAGAGCCTTGGGGTTTACTCTGTGCACAAGGACCAGTGGTTCCAGTAAGGAATATCTGCTGAGCCCTCCTCAGCAAGCATCATCATACGTAATTCAGGCCTGTAATGCCATTAGAGGAGATTTGGCATCTGATAGTTGAGTAATGGGATTAGCTTCATGGACAATAAATCTCCAAGACCAGGGATGGCAGGTCTTCCCCACTCAAAGGGAGACGGATACACGCCCAACATGCCACTTCCACAAGACAGTCATACAATTGTTTCCTTCTTCATGCAATAGTCTGAGGAACAATTTAAGAAAAGGAAAGACACCTGCAGGTTGTTTTTGGTGTATGTATTAATGCAGGATGGAAAAATCCTCAGAAAGTCACCCTACCTGCAACCACATGTGCAAAAGCTGCTGTATAAGGTGATCATGAGGATATTGTTTCAATGGCAGCTTCAACCAAACGGTGAGCGCAGCTTAGATATAGTAAACTGGTAACTCCCAAGTAAAAGAAGAAAACAGACAGGGATTCCAGGAATAGTTTAAAATGTAGTGCATCTCCAGGTTATGACACCACAAACTGGGCTCTGTTGGTTTCTCCACCTTCAGGAGCGTGTCTTTTTTTTTTATTCTGTCAGAGATGAAAGCCAACGCTGTGATGTAGAACAGGTGACTCAGCTTCCAGCACAGCAGAGAAATCCCCTGAGACCTTTGACCCCCTAATCGTTGAGCAGCGCTTATAGCTGGAGATCTGCTCCAGGCTATTAGGGAGATTAGTGTCACACAGATTTTGGAAGCAGGCCAAGCCTATATTTGTTCTTCATGGCATTCTCAGCATTTATTACTTAGCACCCAACCCCTGTTGAAATCCAATATGTGACCTATAGTAGCGCATAGCTGCAGGTTGTGGTATGTATGCAGATTGTGTTGAGCAGAAGGGAGATGGACATAGCCTGCTCCTGGTGGGATAAAGACAGATTTGTTTCTAAAGTAAAGTTTGCTTTATTTGTTTTCCTTTATGAAAAGAATTGGGGGGAGAAAAAAAAACAACTTCCTTATCCAAGGGTTAGGGTTACTGATTATTTATGCAAACTGCTTGTAAACATGTATCACATTTTGATCTAGGTGAATACTTTTTCATGTTTTTTTGTTTTTGTTTTTTGCTGTTATAAGGTCTTCCAACATAGACCGCCCAGCTTTTGTCGCATCGGGATAAACCAGAGTATAAAACAAGCAGCCTTTCCGAACAAAAACAATCCCTAAGCTCGTAAAGCCGCTCAAACAAGCTCCAGAAAGGTATTTCGCACCATACCGGAAGCTTAAAGATCTTACCTCCAAAATAAAACGGAAAGAATCAGCAAGAAAAACGACAGTCTACGTCTACTTATTAATATAATCTAGGCCTACATGTTATTAAAAAAATATACATAAAAAGACTTAACTATTAAAACAAATTCTACTGGGTCAGAACACCATGGGTGGTTCTAGACAGGGGCCCACGGAGTCCAGTGCCCCTGTAAATAATGTCCTGGCCCCTGTTATGGCCCCTGTACTGAAGAAATAATACTTAAAAGACATTCTAATGATGTTATGAGCTGGAACAGACATGGTTACTGATAGGACCTTTGGATCTATTTAATTCTTTTTCTTTACAAATGACGTTTTACTAATTATTTATTATTTCAAAACAAATTAAAAAAGTACTCTAATTTTTACAGCTGAGTTTATCCGTTTTTCTTGAGTTCTGATTCAGATTTGATAGAAAATGGTCATTTTAACTTAAATTAAGTGAAAAATTTATAAAATTCCTAAATTATGAATGTATATTGAGCTTATAAGAAAATTATTTGTATTAAAACTAATTGAATAGAAATTTCACTTCATGCAGCTCTCTTAAGATATTTGAATCCCTTACCCTGTTTTTGTTTAATGCTTTTCTGTGCCCCCATGAAAACACTCTGGCCCCCTCCTGCCCCCCTGGTACATTTGGTCTAGATCCGCCACTGCAGAACACCATTGTAGATCATTAACTAATGAGTAAAGACTATTTCGTGGATGTAATAAAACGAATGATTTCCAGTTATTTTTTCTAATTTGACTAGAAATTCAGATTCCATATAACGAATGTAAAATAACATTAACCATTATTCTTTTTAGCTTACATTTTTCAGAGATGACTGACGTTTTAAATAATTCAGTAATTGTATTTTATTTTGAAAACCAAAGCCGGAAACAGGATGGCTCAGTGTGGCAGACTTGACACAGACCAATGACTCCATCTTGAAATTGTCCCGACCCGAGGAGGAGACGGACTTGGAAAATCCAGGTCGTCCTACACGGATTAACTGTAGTTTACGCCAAAAATTCCGTCACAAAATAGTGTTTCCGCTCCTTTCATCGACTTATTTAAGCCGAACCGGTTGTTTGGGCCACTTTGGAGCCGCCTTTCACTCCGCTGGAAGCCTTTTAATCGGTTGTGTCCCTGCTGGAGCGGTCGGATCCGGCTGTGGTTGTGGCCGGGCAGCCCCGCTGGACTGTCGGGTAAAGCTCGAGCTTCCCCGCGGATTAAAAAGAAAAAAAAAACAATTTTTTTTTTTAATTCACTGTTTTCTTCAAAGGAGGCTTTGATGTTTTTTATTTAGCTGGAAAAAAAATATTTTACGTCTATGCTTATGAGCTCAACGAGAAGTTTGATTAAGCAGCGGAGTGCGCTTGGTTTGGAGTCCGATGGATGTTAGCCCTGGCCGGCTGTGGCTCAGCTCTCTGCGCCGCTCAGCTTGTCTGCCCAGAATGCTGCTACTGACCTCGCAAGTGTATGAAAACAGCGGGTCTGGTGCCACCAAGTCGCCCTCCATTGCTTCGCTGTAAAACCTGGAAATACCACCGAGCATTCCCCCCTCCTCTCTCACCCACTCCTGGACATTTTTGGATTTAGCTTCCATTTTTAGTATAATATGTACATTGTCCAGATACTTTTCTCCTTTGGGGAGCAAGACATTCAATTTTAGATTGTTTCTGTGTTTTTTAAAAATCTTTTTGGAGGAGTTTCTGCTTTTATAAATCATCCTTTCTGTGGACACATTCGGATGGAAAATGGGAGACGCTACAAAACTGGCCATAGCCGTTTTCCTCATCTCCTGTTCTTCAGGTGGGTATCTTATGCATGCTCCTCCAATGCAATGTTTATTACTACTGCATAAAGCAATGCTCGGCTTGTGACAGGGTGTAAATAATGCATATGCAGACGCGGGGGAAGAAAAGCAGGGTGGAAAAAAAAAAGACAAATCCCCACAACCTTTCCTGCAGCCTCCTGTGTGGCTGTGCATGTTTCATATTTAGTCAGCTCAAGATGGGGCCTTAAGGCCCTCAAGGGGCCTTTGTGGAGCTCTGAGTGAGACATGCTGCTACAAATTGGGTCTGTTTAGTTTAAGTTCATTAGGAAACAATAAGGGTCTGTTTAAAGAAGGACTGTGCAGTGGAAAGAGATGGATTATAAGATTGAATTTAACATTAGACGGGTGTGATTTGAATGAGAGTCTACAGTGAGCTTTGTTGGCATATAGTACAAGTCAGTTATTACTTTCAATATGCGCGCTTGTTGAACTAAGGCAAACAAGCAGAAATTAGGTTTAGTTGAGATTAAACCAGCTTTGACCTAAATGTGTAGCCAGGAGCTTATTGTAACCCTCACTTATGCAGTTATACTAACAGAAACGGGCAACTGTTTTTAAATAAATCTATCTATCTATCTATCTATCTATCTATCTATCTATCTATCTATCTATCTATCTATCTATCTATCTATCTATCTATCTATCTA
>NW_015150516.1:1496087-1499468 GCF_000732505.1 Cyprinodon variegatus
TATGTGTAAAGATATATGTGTATGTATATATGTGTAAAGATATATGTGTATGTATATATATGTATATGTGTATATATGTGTGTGTACATGTATATATGTATGTGTGTATGTATATATATATATATATGTGTATATGTGTATATATGTGTGTGTGTGTATGTGCATATATATGTGTGTGTGTATGTGTATATATATAAATATATGTGTGTGTATGTGTATGTATATGTGTGTGTGTGTGTGTATATTTATGTGTATATGTTTACATATGTGTATATATATATGTGTGTGTATGTGTATATGTGTACATATGTGTGTGTGTGTGTATGTGTATATATATGTGTGTGTGTATGTGTATATATATATATATGTGTGTGTGTGTGTGTGTGTATGTGTATATATGTGTATATATATATATATATATATATATATGTGTGTATATGTATATTTATGTGTATATGTTTTTATATGTGTATATATGTATATATATATGTGTGTATGTGTATATGTGTACATATGTGTCTGTGTATGTGTATATATATATATTTATGTGTGTAAGTGTATATGTGTACATATGTTTGTGTGTATGTGTATATATATATATATTTATGTGTGTGTGTGTGTATATATATTTCCCTTCAGTTCATTTTTTTAATATTTAGATTTTTACCAATGTCTGAATGCAGTTTAGACCATTTTTTGTGTGCAATGCGCTGTGTTTACTAAATGAAAAATGTCAGGGCTGAGGACAGAACCTTGTGGGACTCAAGGAGTAATGATCAGAAGGTCAGTGATTTTTTTTTTTGATGGGACAGAGTTTAGATGAGTCTTAAAGCAAACAATCATCTTTGGAAGACTTGTGTGGGTTAGACACGATGAGTTGCAGCTTTTAAATATGCAAATTAAAACCACCTAAAAAACCACAAAAATGTTTTAATTTTGAACATTAGCATGTTGTTAGGAAACGTTATGCAGTTTTATTTAGATGCAAGTTTTGACTTTTTTTGAGGATATTTCATCAAAGAATGTGCTTGAAGTACAGCGTTTTTGTGGTCTTTTCGTTTCTGTTTAAAAGATTTTTTAAATAAAAAAATATGGATTTTAATACAAAAACAGTTTGAACCATTTGAAGGAAACAGTAGGAGAGGATCTAGCATCTGATTTTGGGAGAAAGAGAATTGGAAACATGAACACTCAAAATCAGGACTATTATCAGGACATTTTAGGTCTACATTCATCCCTGTAGAGCAGAGTGGGACCACCACAGGTTCTTTTTTTTTATTTCTGCGTCTTTAAAGCGACTTTTCACAGTTAGAACAGCTCCATGGAAAATCTTTGCTGTCTAAATACCAGCACTAACCCCAATCTGTTAGTTAGATCTTTGTAGCCTTTCACAGATTTCAGTTCATTTTCCGCCCCCTCCTCCATGGTGGTTAAAAACCTGTTTGTATGTCCTCATTTTACCCAAAGTTAAACCGGTATCAGTAGATAATAAGGGTAAAAAGGTCGACCACAAAGTGCTGGTGGGTTTTCCTTCCTTTTCCGTTCGGTTTTCTTGCGAAACCTTGTTTACATGGATGTGTAAGCCAACTCTTGTGTGACGGCGAGATCTGCCGCTACTAGTCTTGACTTTTATCCATAAGTTGGAAAAACATTGTGGGAAAAAATCTGTGAGATAATCGGGTTTCTAAGATTGGTACATTTAGATTGTGTTTTGTTTTTGATTTAACTATAACATTTCAGAAAGATGAGGTTTAGGTTACTTTCGGTTCCTTTTGAACCTAGATTGAGAAGGGATTTCGACTTGTGCTTTTTAGAGTGAAGTTCTTGTGTTACCTGATGCTTTGCCTTGAAGTGTGAATTGCCTAATCGAAGGTTGCAAAACAGAAATTAAGCCTGCAGGCATAATTTTCCTTACTGCTTTGGAAAAGGTCGTTGTCGTCATTTTATTCCTAGAAAAACTGACTTTGTCAACATAAAGGCTGCTCCTGTTGAACCTCAAACGGTGGGATGGGAGCGGGTTCTCTCGTCGCAGCAGGGGTACGCTCGCAGTGACGCGCCTCGAGTGTCTGTGAACGTTTGGGTGAAAATGAAAAGCTTTCTGAAATTGGGTAATAGTCAGGGTTGCTCTGAGTGTGAGCCAGGTGCTGTCTGTGTTTTGCAGAGTGCAGCAGATGATTATTCTACTTGCTCATTACCGTCTGAAGTGGGGAAATGAATGGTTTCCACTCAGAGTGGGATAATAACTCTCTGGGAAAGCTGAGTGGAACTGGCACGGCTCACAATGGCACCAAGAAGCCGATGATAAGGGCAGAGCACTTGGCCGGGAGTGATTTTCATCTGATGAGGTCGGAAGGAACTGGCTGGGGTGGAGTTTTTGTTCTGGTTTATGAGTCAGAGCCCGTATATCTGTCAGATTTGAAGTAAACCTCATCTAAGGTGGTCTCCACTCCATCGCATAAACAGCGTGTGAAAGTGCTCTTTTTACGGACCTCAAACCCCGTCTGTGTCTCAGCTACAGGTTCTTTCAGGCCGTGATACTGAAAGGACGGCTGTGCTTTAGTAAGCTTAGTATGTTTTGATCAGGAAAACAAATAAAATGTTACGTTATGATTTGTTTTTGATAAAAAAAAATCTAACCTATAGTACACATATTGATTAAAAGGCCCATACCATGAATTTACGCTTCATGCGGTGTTAAGGCCAATTTATGGTTCAACCGTCTAATATGTCTCTGTGCGTGACGCCCCCCGTGCAGAGGTTCTGCAGCTGTCGTCGTTGATATATATATGGGTTTTATATTTTATATTCTTTGACAATCATACAAGTTTTGTATCACAAATGAAGCACTCTTATTACCTAAGCACTCTCATTATCTAAGTTTCTGTTTCCTTGAGAGCATGATATCATTTGTTTTTGTACTTACGAGCTCTCGGTGCCATGCTCTGACCATGATGTAATAATGTTTTTGGTTTCGGCTGTCCTGGGTGGGTTCGGAGGGGGTGCCCGTACCATATTTTGGTTTCTGTAATCATGCGCTCCAGGCGTGAGAGGGAGCAATCACTTTTCCTGATTGGGTGAAAGATATTTCCTTTGAAGTTTGGCATGAATGACGGATGGCGGTTGGCACTGGTGGGGTCTGCTAGGGTTGCGTAAGTACGGGTTGCTGCCCTGCCAGGATTGACCGGCCCTCCGATTCTTATGTCACGGTAGGGGTACAATATAAATTGTATTGAGACAATATAATTTGGATTCAGCACCGTGCCTTGATTGATGTGCTTGCTTTAGGCTTGTCCCGATCCGATACGTGGATCGGATCGGGACGCCGATATTGGCAAAAAAATGCGTATCGGCAAAGCATGTAAAATGCCGATCCAGACTGCC
>NW_015150516.1:1500977-1503084 GCF_000732505.1 Cyprinodon variegatus
TAATCATCTTTTTGCCAACTCCATTAACAGAACCTGTTCCTCTTCGATGTCTAGCAACTCTAGATCCATCTCCGTGGGCATGATATCTTTCGCCATGGTTGTTTTGGAAGATAAAAACTCCTGCAGCGCCGCCGAAGTTCTCACAAGTTCTCGAATAGGCTCCTCTCTTGCGCTTTGCCGGGAAACTGCTGTGCGTCCCTAGAAATTCCAGACAGACGTTTCAGAAGCATACCAGCAAAACTGGTTCACGACCAGACGCAAGCGACATTTGATGTGTGCGGTTGCAGAAGTCTAACCTGCCCTTAATTGTTGGTTAGATTGTTGTATTTTTTTTTGTCTGGGTATTATAATCCTGCACGGGATAATGATTACAGCCCGTTAATCGTAAATCACTCAATAAATCTTTGTGCTTCTCTCAAGTTGCAAATTATAGGTTTTAGAAAGTAAAGACGATTGTCAGAACAAGCCTGTTTAAAGTTACTCTGTGTCGGTATAATGCGTCGACCTCCATCCATTTACCTGCTCATCCATGCTGCCGTCTGTGATTAAGAGGTGTTAATAATTGTAGTTTTAACTTAAAGCTCTATAGGTAAAAAATGTAACTAGTTTTGAGCTGTTAAAGTACAAACCAATTATCTAATCAGTCTTTTATAATATTGTTGGTTAATCTTTGCATTCAGGAACCGAATGGTTGATCGGATAGAATCTATTATTAGCAAAAAATAAATTGTGTTGTTGCCTGTGAATTTATTTAGCTTCCACTTGTCTTAATTTTATAATCTTAGAGAAAGAAGTGAGAAAGACCTGTTATGACGTTGCATTTAGCAGCCACTTACTGTAACAGGTTTGTTCAGGCTGGGAGTTTCTCTCCTCCTTCCAAGTGGCTGACAATCTGCAGATCTTCGTTTCTCCACCCGACCTCTGCTGCAGGCTTATATATATATATATATATATTTATTTATTGCATCTTCATCTCAAACAAAGCGTCCAGAGATTTGAGCCTCCACTCTGAAGATTTGTTTTAATCCTCTTGTTACCACATTTCATGTTAGGAAACTGTGTCAGCGCGTTAACCAGTTTATGTAGCTCACATCCACCCGTACTAAAATGTATATTAGAACGAAGGGATAAAGTGATGTTTCTATAATCACCGCTTCTTTTTTATTTAAAATGTTGCTGAGACGTTTCTCTCTGGGTCATTTTTACTGTGTTTAATCCCCTGTAGCCCCACTAATGGTCTGATAGATGTTTAATCTCCTAATAAAATCAGTATTACTGTTGCGCCAGATGACAAACTTTGTGACATCCTTGGACTGTTAATCGTTAGACGACACGACGTGACCTAAATGCTAATCTAAACTGACAGAAACTCGTGTGTCTGTGCCTGTTGAGGTAAATATTTACCTATTAGAGACCCGATTCTCCCCCCCATCTGTTTCAGCACGCATTGTTTGACTTCAAGGGGTTTATTTCTCATCTTTACGGGGCTATTTTCTGTTGTCATAGAGGATTACCAGGATATTTTCTTATAAAGTTAATTGTAGTAATATTTTTCCCCCTTATTAAATCTTTAAAGCAAATCGCTCTTTGGAAGTTGAGTTATTTTCATGAAGTTTTATTATTTATTCCAAGAAGCTAACATTGAATGTCTGTGCTATGATTTATTTTCTGATTAACAAAAATATTTGTTATTTTTGAAGATGACAAGTGATATATATAATGGTTCCAAAACTGAGTGGCACTTTGGGGAAAAACTATTTTATCCTCAAAATAAACTCCTATTCATGCTCAACTTTAATTCATCATAAAAGCATTTGGGTGTGAAGTTGCTGGCAACTTCTCTTAGGGGTTTAATCTATCACATAAATGTGTATTAAACAGTTTCTGAGCCTGCAGGCGTTAACTGTTACTATTATTGCTCAGAACCCCTCCCCAATTTTTCAAGCTGCATCTTTGTAAGGGTTTGTCAAACCTCAGTTTCTTTTAAATTTGCTTAGCTTCTTGCTGATTAAGAAAAAAAACGTCCTGTTTTATATCTGTGAAGTTCCTCAAACTTACCCAAAATTAAAGTTGGGCATTTGAAATATAATTGCAATATTCCAAAGCG
>NW_015150516.1:1503917-1508748 GCF_000732505.1 Cyprinodon variegatus
AAAGCGACCGAAAGTTTGGCTTCATTTTAAGGAAGAGAAAGATGGCAATGATGCGCTTTGCAATCATTGCAAAGTGGCGATAACATCCGCGGGAGGAAATAAATCCGACATGCAGAAACACCTGCGCACAGAACATGGCATACATCTTAACAAATGATGATGCTTCCAGCCAGAAGCTAAAGTTACGACCAGCATAAAAGGCAACTCTGGTGGTAAGTAGCTAGTTTTATATCACTGGCTGTGCTTAAGGTGGTTCCTAGTAAATCAGATGTCATTTCTGGATATAAACCAATTTCCTACCTCTCTCTGGGGTTACTAAGGGAGTGAGCCTTTCTCGTTAATCCAGCCCTTCATTGCTAGCATGTTTAATTAGAACTACCGGTGGCTGCAATTCTTACATCTATCTATTGCAATGGATGTAACCAAACATGGTACGAAGTTGCTCCGCAGTTCAGGGAGCGAGAGAAAGGTGGCGCTCTTTTATTTAAATCAGGGGGAGATGAGTTTATTTCCCGAAATTGTTTAGCAATGCGTTTTCATGGAACGGAATTGATACGAGAATCGATAAGGAATCGGATTTGTGAAAACCTTATCAATTCCCAACCTCAGCTAGCATGCAGATCCAATCATGCGAGTAGACGGAACAACTGTAAAATCCTGCAACAATGGACTCTGGATAAGCAAGTTTCATGTTCAGGAATACGGTTAAACTTTATATTAAAACACCTACATGCCTTTAGTTAATGCAAAATATGAAAATAAAATTGCAATGATTCATGAAAAAAATAGCAATTTTTATTTTTTGCTAAATCAGCACAACCGACACCATCCAGTTGAAGGAGTTGCTCAGGGAACCTGTTTGGCTACCCATACTTTTGTTTGTTAAAGAGGTGTGTTTGGATTTTAGTTTATTTTATTTTTTTTGTAAAATAACCCTTTTCTTGGTAAGTTTTTTTTTTTTTTTTAAACGAAGCAACCAATAAGGTAAAAGTAAAATTTCCCGTTATTGAAAAGTAAACACTCTCTGGAGTAAACAATAAGGAATTAGGTTTACAAAGTTTGAATTGGTTGTTGATTTTGTCCAATCCTCACAGGATTTAAAGTTACATACAGGATTAGATGTATAGCTGTACGGATGAGAGGTATCTAATATTTCGGTTATTTTGGGGTTAATTTAACAAATCTGCTGAAAAAGTGACCGGTCAACTGACTTTATGGAACAAGTAGCAGCTTCTAAATGTTGCTTCACTACGTTTTTCTCCTGCCGTGTTTTTTTTCTACCTTCTGAAAGAGCTCTGTGTCCTGTTTCTTCCCATCTATCTATTCCTAATATGTCCTCTTGCATTATGCATGGGGCTCCAGCAGCACCGGTGTATTTGTTAAGGCCAGACCTAGTCCCGACGTCCCCCACAGGGCCCAACTAAGCTGGACCGTCGTGTCTCAGGGCCGAGTATCACTGCTGCCTCATTAGGAAAACAAAGCTGAGCTCAGGTTCGATGAGGTTGAAGCTTTGACTCAAAGCCTGCTAGTTCTGGGAATGACGATCCTCCACCGGTTCAATTTAGCGGCGATGGATGATGGATTTAGTTTGAACCCAATTTGAACTAATTCTAGGCAAATTTCCTTTTAGTCCACATTCATTGCAGCTGAATGTAAACCTATGTAGCAACCGCTGAGGGGATTTCTGAGCAGGACAGATTTATTCCAACCTGCTGCTTGAGGAAAACCAGATCAATGGAGATTTCTCAGGGTGCTGATATCGGATGCAAAAAGGTAATGTTTGCACATGCTGTTTGCCTGTTAGGCTTTGCCTCCTTCCAGGGGTTGTGTGAGTTTTTAGATTTGGAGGACTCTTTTTATCTCGCTGCACCGGTGCCTTGGCGATCGGTCTAGAGCGGCCTTTTACTGTAATTAATGCGTACTGCAGATGTTGCTTTATGTGCATGGGAGAGTTGGAGTCTAGACTAGCTGGCTGCTCCGACCAAGGGGGCCCCGCTTTGATCCCTGATTAAAAACTGCGAGCTGTACATTCATCATGCTCTCGTTTCAGGCTTTATACTCCCCTTCTTTCTCCGTCTCTTTGTTTCGAGCCATCTCCCGGTGCGCTCCAAGAGGCCGGGTGATGCTGCGGGCTCGTCATCATGTTGTTGATGTTGCCCTTTTCTGCTCCACCTGTAATCTAATCTCAATAAAAAAATGCCAGAGAGTGTCAGCATTTTATTTTGGCTATGCATCCTCGTGACTGGCTTCTCGTTAGTTCACACTAAATATACATGAAGGCTGGAGTCAGCGAGGTCATCTGATGGCTGCATGAAGAGAGCAATTTATTGACGCCTGGGCTCTAAAAGAGACGGCATACCTGTGCGGTGACTCATAGTGGGGCTGATTTTAGGTGGTAATTCTGTAGCATGGGTTCTGTCGTGGCATCGCTGTCAACTCAGCTCAGACCTGTAGCTCTGAAGCCAAGTCGCTTCAAAAACAAACCACCCTGACTGAATGTAAGGAGCTGGTACCCTACGAGAGATAACGAAGGCCCTCCATGGCTCCCCCTGTGAAGAATGTGCGGTATGCAGCACGTCATTCATGCAAGACTGCTTGTGCACGCTCTGCAGGTGCTCTCCGGACCTGTCCGACCAGCAGCTCCATCAGCACTAATTGAGGAGGAGACCGATGGGCTCGGGCATTCCAGCGAGGATTAGAGGGATTGGATTCAGTTGCTGAGTGTGGTGGTTTTTTAATGCCCGCCCCCCTCCTCTCCTCTCTGCCATGGGAAGAGTGCGGTCTTTGTGAGCGGCTCAGGCGAGCCAGCCTCCCCTGCCGTGTCACAACAACGTCTGATTGAGCGTTAATGTAGCACTCCAGAGAGTTCCAGGCTGCTCTGTGAAAACAGTAGACTGTACACCAGGCAGGCCCTCACAGCTGCTGCACCCATTCAGCTGTTAAAGAAACATGGAGGCAGTGTATCCCCTGCAGAGACCTCGATCTTATCCTACGATCCAGCTCCTCAGAGGTCGGCATGTAAAACAAGACACCAAAGGAATGCTGTAGCAGCTCTCAAGCATGGTGGCGGCAGCGTCATGCAGTCGTTCTACTGCAAGAACAATGTTCAGCAGGATAATAATCCCAAACATGAATCTAAACTTGTTTTGGTTCAGATTAAACAGGCAGGTGTTCGGCTTCTCTTTCAGCAAACGTAACTAAGATATTTAAACAAGATGCGCCTGTTGAATCCTGCTGGAAAGTCTTTGACCGTCTCAGGAATATTGATGAAGCACAGGATTTTACAGCAGACACAGGGGTGGTCCCCTAAGTGAAGCCTGTGATATTCAGAGCTTTATCTACAAGCTGCCCTGAAGGAAAGTGAGGGGATGCATATCTAACTAGCTTTTCCAGTCAGAAGGCAGGAAGTAGAGAAGTGTAGTTGCCTTTTCTCTGATTAAATGAGCTGTTTTTTTGCTTCTGGGATATAAAAGAATGACCTGCAGAATTACAGTAAAGTCTAACTCCTCGTTTGTGTTTTTTTTTTTAACACTGTATGGGTTGAAGTGTAGCTGTTTGCCTGCAAAGTGTTAGGTGTCAGCTTGTTTTGACTCCCAGGAGCAGAAAGGGAAGGATGTGGAAACCAGCAGCTGGTGATTTGGTGCGTCAGAGGTTTGTGACTTTTTACACATCATTGGTAAATCATTCAGACTAGAAAATGAAGCTGGACGGAGGCTTGCTGAAAGAGCTCCAAGCAGCACCTGATGGGGGAAATCTGGGCTTTTTGTTGTGGTGAACTTTGATCCCTCTCAGCCACTCGTTAACCAGGATGCTCTGAAGAGACACCGCTGCACGGGAATGAAATCTAGACTGTTTATGGCCGCTGCTCTAACCGGGCCTGACAGCTTCCAAACCAGCTCAGCCTGAACCTCTCGTGACCCGAAAGGCTTGTCAATTCTTTTTATTCCCCTTTGCCTGTATCGCTGATCCGCATCCGGTACCAGGCTGCTGCTCCTCCTCCTCTTTTCCTCTCCAGCGCTGCTGCTGCTGCGCTCACTTCAAACATCTCAGCAAATATTTATTTTCTCCCTTTATTTACACAAACAGGACTTCAAATATATAGAGAAGAACTGGGGTTATGCTCTGTTCAACCCATAACAGTTTGACCTTTTTCACAACTACAAAGCTATCGATTATTTTTCGAATTCATTAAGCTTTTTATTTTTTTTTTATTGAAAATGGGTACTTTTTGTAAATGTACATATTTAATATAAGAAAAAACGTTTTGAATTAATATGTATGTGTAAATAAAATCTTAAAATAAAAAAATGGTCATGTTTAGGTTTTGCCCTAATTTACGGAAGAGGATTAGGGCCACTAAAAAAAAAAAAGTTAACTGATTTTTTTCAAATATTATTTCAGTTTATCATGGGGGGATAAGTCAGAAATCTGACTTTTTTTCCCCTCGGAATTCTGACTTTAATCTAAGAATTTTCCCTTTTTCTCAGAATTCTGACTTTAATCTAAGAATTCTTGTTTTCTTAGAATTCTGACTTTAATCTAAAAATTCTGACTTTTTTTTCCACTTAGAATTCTGACTTTGATCTAAGAAGTCAGATTTTTTTTCTCAGAATTCTGACTTTAATCTCAGAATTCTTTTTTTCTTAGAATTCTGACTTTAATCTAAAAATTCTGACTTTTTTCCACTTAGAATTCTGACTTTGATCTAAGAATTCTTTTTTTCTTAGAATTCTGACTTTAATCTAAAAATTCTGACTTTTTTCCACTTAGAATTCTGACTTTGATCTAAGAATTCTTTTTTTCTTAGAATTCTGACTTTAATCTAAAAATT
>NW_015150516.1:1509407-1514404 GCF_000732505.1 Cyprinodon variegatus
ATTTAAAAACCAGTTAACTGTTTAAATTTTTTTAGTGGCCCTAATCCCCTTATGTACTAATTGCTGCTATAAGTAGGTTGATGTTTTTTAGAGCAAATTGCCTGTTTTAGAGTCTGTCTACCAAATTAATTGATGTTTATATCAATAATTCAAGAGGCAAATGATTGTGAAGTGGAAGGAAACGTGAGTTTTATATCTGAAAAGTGTGGTGTGCTTTTTTTTTTAGCCCCTTCAGCTGGTGCTGGCCCTAAATAAAATCTATTTTGTTGTGGTAAAGCTGCTTTTCTTGACTGGATTGTTTGTTTTTTAGTTAAGAAGCGTCTATAGGGTCTTGTATTTGTGCTCAGTGTGACCAGGTCTCACTGCTGCTGTGATTAAAGATTTCTCCTGAATCTACACTCTTAGTCACACATGCTGGAGCTGTATTTAGCTGACTCTTGAGTCACATATGAAGGGGGGAGTAGGAGTGTCGGATTGCATCAGCGCCAACAACAAGCGTTGCCGGGAAGAAAAGAGGCAGGCTCTGCAGATAGAGCTTTGACCCGCTGACCCCGGACTAACTTTATTATTCAAGGCTTTGCAGAAATCCTTTAAAACGCACGCTGCAGATACCCACACAGCCATACATCAGCTCCAACGCTTCGCACCCCCCCGCCCCGGACGGAGATGATAAGTTGATCCTTGGAACAATTTCCATCATAACGAACAATCCCCGCCGCTGGCAGCCTCACAAAAACAGGCCCTTGATGAATGAGTTGTTTACCTACTTTAGTGCAGCGCAGGCCCGACCCGCCAAAATGCCACTTCATTATGAGGCTCCAGAGCAGGAAACTGGATATTGCTTCATGTGTTTTAACAGGCTAAATAAGCGATATAACATCCCAGTTTTGATGCAGCCGTCGACCGGTAATGAGCTTGTACGTACAAGCTGTAGCTTCAGAGCAACAACAAAACCTCCCCGTGTTGGCTGGCTGCCTGCCAGAGGGGCTTAGCTGAAATTTCTCAGACATTTGGCAGGTGGTTGGTGGTCATTTCCCACCCAGCATGCACCTCAGCGGCCTGGCGTCAGATCAGACCAGAAGCATCCCTCTGCTGCGGGGCCTCTACCTTGTAAACCTCTCGCTTTGCTAACAAAGAGGCATCTGCCAGCAGAGCGGATCTGATGCAGCTCCTCCCTTGTGATCTTTAGTTTCTCTCTGTGGAAGCCTGGCCTCTGTTCAGCAGAGAAGTGCAGCTTGACCCGTCCTCGCAGAGAGAAAGGGAGTTTGTGCCTCGGCTCAGTTTGGGCTACTTACCGTCTCATGAAAGGAAACCCTTCAGGGAGAAATTACTCATGATTATGTTTCACAACTGAGGAAACACAATGGGTCAGAGACATAATGGGAAGCCAGGGGGACCACATCAGAGACCTGAACTTCCTGGAGTTCACCATAGATGTTTCTTTGTTTTACTTTCTTAAAATAAACCACCAAATCACATTATTTATTGTAATTCGAATCTCCCCAGGCTTTATTAGTTAATCAACTTTATTAATCAAGCTGTTCTGCTGAGAAAAGGCAGATTAGATTAAAACTCATGTTTGTTCTGTGAACAGGAGGCTTGTTTAAGAGCTGTAGTAACTCCACTAGGACTATATTCTTCCTATTTTGCCTTTTTTTATGATGAAAATACTAAATACTGACACTTTGTGTTTCGAATTGTCAGTTTTTTGTCTTCTTTTTATGATAAAAATAGAAATACTGACACTTTGATGGTGGAAAGACTGATAAATTCAGAAAAACTGTAACAATGCATTCAGGTAAATCTAACTGGTGTTAAATTCTTTTATATATAGCGGGTCGCTTCATCTCCATCAGGTCTTTAAAACGGCTGTTTGAGGACGTTGTTATGGTGTTATAAATGTATTCCTTTAAGAGGACACTAGTCCACTTTTTGGACATAATGTACATTTGTTTTGGTCTTGAGGGACGGATAAATTGCTTTAACGAGCTGAATTTGTCATGTGCCGAGTTTGACATGTGATCTAACGTGATCTCTAACTGTGAGAAACGAAAAGTCTTTTAATGCAGGCTGCAGATGATTAGTGATCTCTACTTTCCTGGTGAGTTACATCCCTTACCTTCTTTCATGCCTGCACGCTTTAATGTGACGTTTTGTAATAGTTTGTGGAGGGTTCAGGAAGGCCAGGAGAAAACAAAGCCCCAGTGAAATGAAAAGTGGGTCAGGTGTTTAGACAATTTCCAGAGGAGGTGTTGCTGAAATGTCCCAAGCCGAAGTAGGTCGCGGTACTACTTGATAAATCTCCTGTTTGAGTTGAACAGAAAGATGTTTCTCAGCGAAAATGCTACGAGGTCATTTCTTTCCACCCGAGGAAGGAAAATAGACTGATTGAACTTTAAGCTTGAGGGAAGAAAGAAAACCTTTTATGGAGGAAAATTGAGCTTGGTGTATTATTGGAGTTTCTAGGACTCCTTCTTACATTATTTGTGTTCCCACAATCTGCCGTTATTACCATATAAGTAGACAAAATGGTGTTAAAGAGACTGAAATCCGCTGTTTGTTTTTTTGTCCTGTGGTGATAAAATGTGGTAAGAATCTGTGAAAACGCTGTTTTCATTGGAAAGCGACTCGCAGAAGTGTTCATGGTCTTTGAATGTTTTCACATTTTGCAGCATCATGCTGTGGGACACTTCAACTCATCAACAGTAGTTAAGAAATGCGGAAGTTTTTGTTTTAAAGTTGTTTTAAAGTTCACATAATAGTTTAAAGTCTGCCACTAAAATACTCTGTCGTTTTCCCTTCTGTAAACAGCTGAATGAGCGTTTAACTAAAGCGTTGGTCATTTTCTTATATCCTGATTTTCAGTCGGCGGCAACACGTGGGGGTGGAGCAGGGCCGCATTTCGCTATACAGTCTTAAGGTTCCTGGCAGAACTTTAATCTGTCTGAACAGTGTGATGAATCTTTAATCTAATGCTACGTTCAGACCGCAAGCAGCTGCAAAAAAGCGCATGCTGCTTCATTTTTTATGCTTGTATAAGTTTAGTTCTGACGCGCGGCTGAAGCATATTTGCTGCTCTCGCTGCGCGGTGGTGGAAAAAAGTGGGTCTGATGCGTGCTGGGCGGAGCTACCCTATCCTTTCTTTGCCTGTAACAATGGCAGCTATATTTGCTGTGATCAGTGGGTAAAAAGTAGTTTGAATATTTTTTCCAGTGAGAAAATCCAGTTCATCCAGATTACCATCCTGCCTTCAAATATTATTTCTATCGGATCCGCTCAGACCCCCACATACCGGCGGTGCGCTGTCAGTAGGAATCCCATTCAACAGCAGCCTCTGGCCCGGTCGCCTTTCTGCGGTTTGCCGCGGCGGCTGGAAGGCGTTTTTCATGTATATAAACCAAACTGCAGGCACCAGGATAAAAAGCGAACATGTTTTTTTTTCCTGCAGATTTTGGCATTTTAAGTTAATTTAGGCGTTAAAAAACAGTTTCAGAGGAGTGATCATAGTGATCTGTATCATCAGCGATGTTTCTGTCTCCCTGCCAGCTTCTCTGATTGGTTGATGTGGTGCGTCCAGCAAGTTCAATTTTTCCAAATCGATCAGCTGCTGCGTTTGCAGTGCTCGCCGCGCATCAGTTGCTCAAAACGTGCTGCGGGACGTTTTGCTGCACCTCGGTGCTCGTCAACCATTGACTTTGCATGTAGCTGCTCTGGCTGCCTTTGCTGCTTTAGATGTGAACGTAGTATTAAAGCTGGACGCTCGTCCAGACCTGCTGCATGGGTTTCAATTCTGAGAAAACCCATACTGAGTCTAAAAGCTTTAAATGTCATTTTGCTACAGCTAACTGATTGTTTAAATGTCGTTTTTTTAAATATATAAATCAAATGATCTGATTTGGATGTAATTAGGGACACAGGCGGAGCACTGATGTGAGAAGCTGGGACGTCCAGGACTGGAGCCAGACAGCATAAAACACAAGTCACATATTTTCTTAGGGATATTTCTATCTGTGTCTGCATTATTGAACTGCTGTAATTGTTAGCTACTATATTCAAAATTTTTTCAACCTGGGAGCTGCTTCCTGAATTTATATTTAACCAAGTGGAAAGAATCTCACAGAGACTAAGGCTGAATCCCAAACCGGCCCCTGAGCACTAACCCTCTGTTTGCACGCTCCCACGGAGGGTTCACCAAATTAAGGGCCATCCCAAACCACTTAGTAGGTAGGGAGAGTGGACCGTTCAGCCTTTAATAGCGAGTCTGCATCACTGCAGGCTCCCTGAAATTTGGCACAAAGTGAAACGGTGAACTAGTGCAGAGGAAATACGTGCATTCAAATGTGAGCTCGGCTGGTTTGCTGCATCTTCATCACAATGACAGAAAAAAAATCACAAGTTAGGACAAAGAAAATAGACATCCTTTATCCCTAAATGGAAGATCCTCTTATAAAGTACTTTTAAATGTTGTTCTGCGCCACAGAGCTACGGCCTCGTACATGGGGCATCTCTGTGTTGCCATAGGAACGGAAGTTTTCCCTTTCCGCTGGAGAGAAGAGGCCGTCCCATTCACGTTTATACCCCCCATGTACATTCCAGGCAACTTCAACAGCTGTGAGTGGGACTTTATTGTGAGTGACACTTGATAGTTAAAGCTATAGTGAAGGTTGTAATAAGTGGTTCTCCTAATTGTCAATCATTCTAGTTATATGTTTGGACATCCCCATTTTCACTTACCGGCGGTGAGTCTGACATAGTAAAAAAATTGCAAATCTTCTTTTTGAAAGTAAGCTGGTATGGGTGATGCAAACAGTAACTTTAAAACAGTGTGCACGAGGAGAAATGGGCTTGTGCACGCTCTCGCACGTGTTACCTCTCAGGAGCGGGTACATGGTTGTGCATGTGCATTTTACTTTTTTAAAGTGGAGAGGGCGTCTTTTTCAGGGTTCCCGCAGGTCCTTAAAAAGTCCTAAAAGGCGTTGAACTGTTCAAAATAAAAC
>NW_015150516.1:1515337-1516964 GCF_000732505.1 Cyprinodon variegatus
AAGAATCGAATCGTTTCATAAAATCGAAAAGGGAATCGGAATCGTGAAAATCTTTTCAATTCCCAACCCTAGTGGTCAGGTAGCGGTTTGGGATTCAGCCAAAGATGTAGCATTAGACTGAAATGATTTAAAGTAGGCAAATATGGTGAGGTGTGGTTTTATTGAAAGATTTTAGCATTCTATGGACGTGTTAAAAAATGGCAGCATCATGATTTGCCTTTGTGTTGTTAGGCAGTAACCAAAGCACCCAACAGTCAGGTTAAACACTGAGCATAGATCCAAGGCTGGAACTGTTAGACGCATCTAGCTTCTGATATTTTTATCTGGACCAAAACCAGCGTCATGTTCTGAAAGAGCGCAGAGAAACGTCGTTCTGTTTTATCCGAAAAGCATCAGTTTATCAATCCAACCACAGACTGAAGCGGTTTAACGAGCTAAGAAAAAAAAACTCTCGAGACATGAAGAAGTTTTCGTCTTTTGTTTCCACACATCAGTTCAGACTCAATCCAACAAACTGATGAAGTTTTATTTTATGTTCATATACGTCAAGGTTCTCTCCATCACTGACAGTCTGAATTAGTCTGAGAAATAATGTATTATTCTCTATGCTTTTCATTATTTGCTGATTTTCTTCTCTTTTTTTTCCCAGTTAAGGTAAACAAAGCGAGTCGGTCCGGTTCATTTTGTCTCATTCTTCCACTCGTGGGTGGAGGCCTTCGCACAGTTTCTTCTTTAGGCTTCTGACGATATCCTCTTTAGTAAACTTTAGCATAAAACCTAGAAGATTGATTCTTCCACTTTGTGTCCTTCATATCCGCCATAGCGCCGGGCAGCTATAGCTCACCTATAGCAAACGGCCGCCTCTATTGTCACCTCGTCTCAGAGCTGTGATTGATTCCAGCTCTTAGCAGCCATGTTTGCACTTCACATGGTCCCAGCTCTTTGAGACGGCTCTCTGCTTTTCTTTACATCCAACAGAAAGCAGCATGGCTGGATTTCACACAGGGAAACCTTGACGCTGCGCTCAACCTCTGTTTACTCTACATATATATATTTGCAAGATTTGAAATGTATTTTATTTGTTTGATTTAAAACATATAATGTTATTGATGCAATTATTTACTATACTTTGATAAATGTCGCTATTTAAGATGTATTTATTGTGGATTTTCTTGAGAGCTGTAGGATTTTTTTTTTTGGGAAAAAATTTGATAATTAAGATCAGATTTCCATCCATGTCTTCATTATAATAATTTGTTGATTTCTTCATATTTTATGATCTAAAGTAAGTCTCAGTAAACACCTTGAATAAGACAAAATTCATTGAAAATTTCAAAAACGTCTTAAAAAAACTAACTTTAAACTTCAGAAATGCCGCTAAGGGCTCTGGATGAAGCAGACAAACAATAGTTTTTATCTTTCCTATAAAACGTAAATAATATTTATACGGTTTTGGCTTAATTACTCCTCTGAGTAGTTGCTCCTTTAGCAGGTTTATTTATTCTTTTTAGAGTCTGCAATTTACAATGAACTATTTTTAAATGACCTAATTTATCGAGTAAAACGTTTCCCACTTAGATACTAAAACAGATAAATGTAAACCAAGGTTTGCAGCTTCATTGGAGAC
>NW_015150516.1:1517115-1520254 GCF_000732505.1 Cyprinodon variegatus
TTTAGTCCAAGAAAACATTATTTTATTCGTTTAGTTTTACATTTTAGTCTAGTTTTAGTCAGGACATAATTTTAACCTTTTACTTTTTTGTCAGCAGATAATATTTAACATTTCCTAAAATTATTTCACATTTCAACATTTTCTCATCTTTTTGATAGAAAAAACTCAATTTTAAGGAACACATGCAGACATGGAAGATTTCCTGACAATATTTGCATATTTATTTTGAACATTATTAAGGTTCAAAGACACAAACACAAATGCTTGCATTAAAGCAAATAAAATACACCTGACAAAGGAAACAAATAAATAAAATAAAGTGTTAATGAACTTTACACAAGTGCTGGCTGTTTAAAGCTAGTTCACATAGAATAATAAAATAAATAGATTTGAGATCAATGTTGTTTTTATGTTGTTTATGTTTTTAAATTAACAGGCTGCATTAAGTGAAACAAATACTGAGGCAAACGGTTTTATGATTGAGCCGTTTCCACGGACAACTAAATTAAAAATATGAGAGTAAAGATCTTTTTTAAATCACACATCTTTTTAAAATTCATCAAAATACAGTGAAAGCCTGGTATTTTTACTTACTTTAACATGCTGTTACAATTTCCCACTAGCTCAGGCCTAAAGCACAACATATATTGTGTATTTTTGTTAAAATGTGTGTCGGCTCAGTTTTAGCATCCATCCCGCTAACATGCAGTGCTGCTAAAATTCCCTGAAATGCGTAAAAATGATAATTATTTTAACTCTGTAGAGCTCCAGGATTCCGTTTCCTCACTTCTTCTTGCTGGAGTAAATGTCTTTAACGCTGGGGCTGCTATCTTAGCTTTAGCTGCCCTAAGGTGCTAAATGGTGGGCTAAATAACAATCCATCAACGCTGTCAGATCAAAGCAACGTTCTCTAACCTCCGGATGCAGCCGTATTCCTGCAGGGGGCACATCTAATGCAGTTATGCCCCCCCTTATTGTCTTGTTCTTTCCTTTTCAGCAGCTTTTCTTCACACATAATTCCTGTTGCGGAAGTGGGCGACTCGCTTTGGGGCGTTGCGGTGATGACAGATGTGTTTTTTTTTTTTTCTTTTCTAGTTTTCTCAGTATAAAGCTGTTTTTGCCTTAAGTTCTGGCTACTGTTGTACTTCCAAATGCTTTACTCATGCAGCTCCATCTGATTATTTCCCCATGTCTCCTTGCTGCACGTATGTGGAGTAATCCAATTATTTCTGCATTTTTCTGTCACATATGAAGCGGTTCACGACTGCACCTGTTGCTGGAAAAACACTCCTGCGCTTCGCAGTAAAACGACGTGACGAGAGAAAAGCGCCGTCAGGCCCGGATGGGCGGCAGAGTGACCTCGCTGCCCTCTGCAGCTGTTCATGCTGGCTGTAAAGGGAGGCTGCAGGGCTTTTTAGGAAGGCGTTAACCGGCTTTACTTAAAGCTGCCTTATTGAAATATGCATCACGTCCTGATTTCTTTGAGCCGCTGGCTCGTCCTCTGTGGCCCGATTTCACAGCCATCTCATAAATTGCACAATTATTCTCGTATTTATTCTGATCTTTTTAGTCGTAAAAATTAGTTGGAACACAGCAAATCAAGCAGGTATAAACAACTAACAGTTCAGTTGTGTGGGATTTTTCCTGTTTTCATCCATTACATATGGACCCTCTGTAATCACATCTTAAAAACCCCCGTCGGAGTGCTTTACTTGAGAAACCGGTGATTTTTATCACTCGATACCTCAGCAGAGCTTGTTGGAAATCACTGATTGTTCCTCATTTGAGCTGAATGTCGTGTAATGAGAGCTGCGGGATTTGGAGAATGGTGCAGTGATTTTCAGGAGCCTTTTGATGTTTGATTTGCATGTTTTAAAAAACGGTTTCACACACAAACCCTCCAACACATCAGAAGGTCACTATGAAACGTTTGCCGTTAAGTGCGAGCGTGGGAATCAAAGCAAGAAACCTTTTCATCATTTTTTTTCTCACATCGCTTCCACAAACTTTTATGTGTTCTGCTGGGTTTTTATGAGGCAATATAATGTAGAGCATGACTGTGAATTGGAAGGGGAACCACTCTTGGTTTTTATGCTTACTGTGTGTCGTATTCAGTCCCGTTGATGTGACCCAGATTGTTTAGGCCTGCATGTCAAACTCAGTGAACATGGCATCTCTTCAGTGAAGTATAGTGATGGCAGCATCATGCTGTGGGAAGACTTTTTGTGACCGATCAGTGTTGATGGGGGAAAATGGACATTTAGAGTCGTGAAATAATTAATCAGTTGGAGGTGAAGGAAATTGTACACTAAAACAGTCGGTCCTGTCCTGAAGAGAAATAAAAATCTGTGTGAGAAGCTGGTAAAGAGACCCCCCACAAGCACAGACTTGGGGGGGTCTGGATAGAGATATATGCTTTCAAGGTTTTAATCTTCTCTCTCACCTCGCTGAATTTTCAGATTCAGCTTTGAAAAATTGCTGCCTTTGCCTCCGACTGTCTTTGATGCCCAAATATACAGAAAACCACATCAGAGGCAACTTTCATTATTACTTTCCTTCATGTTATATATTCAGACTGTTATTATTCAAACAAAACAAAGTTATCTTTTACTTCATTTTCTTGTCGCAGTGCTTTTCAGTTTCCCTCTTGGAGAGCATAAAAAAAAGAACAATCTGAAAGGAGTCCCTCTGTCCTCCGCAGGTGCCATTCTGGGACGCTCAGAGACGGAGAAATGCATCTACTACAACTCCAGCTGGGAGAAGGACAGAACCAACCTCAGCGGCATCGATATGTGCTACGGCGACACGGACAAGCGGCGGCACTGCTTCGCCTCGTGGAAGAACGTGTCGGGCACCATTGAGATCATCAGGCAGGGCTGCTGGCTGGACGACATGAACTGCTACGACAGGTAAACGGGAAGACTGCTGAGAGAAGATGATACTAATAACCGTTTAACTGTTTCTAAGGTTGTTTGGGTTTTTAGTTTGAGAGCTTTTAGAAGAAAGAAATATACGGAAGAGGATTAGGGCCACTGGAAAAAAAAAAAGTTAATAGATTTTTACATTTTATTTCAGTTTAACATGGGGTAAAAAGTCAGAATTCTGACTTTAATCTCAGATTTCTGACTTTAATCTCAGA
>NW_015150516.1:1521472-1524325 GCF_000732505.1 Cyprinodon variegatus
ATCACTTATCTGGTTCACAGTTTAGTTCCTGATTGTTGGAATCATCATTTTTAACAAATTCAAGGTTGGTGTCATCATTGCCTGACATTATCCCAATTTATTCTGTAGCAGAGGCATAAAGAGTGGGAGGAAGAGTCACTGAAACATCTTTATCAAAGAATAACTTAATCCAGCGCTCCCTAGTGGTTTGTACCACAGATGCAGGCAAATTAAAAACATTTGTAGAGCAGCTGACGTGAACACGGTGTTTGGTCATACTTCCACGATGTAAACATAGGAGACAGGCCAAAATCTCAGTTTGTGGCGAGCTCTCCCCTTTTTAAAAACGGACAACCTCTCAGAAAAACTTCTTAAGCTAATGGCTGAAGCCCCCTCAGAACATCAAGGGCAGATTATAATTCTGCATCCGCACACATCAAAGGTCGCTTGGTTCTAATCACAATCAAGTTTTGCTGGTATGCTTCGGCACCGTCTGTCTGGAATTTCTATGGACGCACAGCAGTTTCCCGCCAAACCTACCTACCTTATACAGGTTACCTTTCTGTTACAGCACCATAGGTTTTGGGCTATTTTAACCTAAATTGACAAAAACAAGTTCTGTCTTTTATTGGATTGTTGATAAGACTATAGATAATAGCTCTACACAAAGAAAAACAGATATCTGAAAGGCATTTGGGAGGAATAATGTGTAGAAAAGGATCAGCTCATATAAATGGTGCATATTTAAGCCTTTCTGTCTGATTTCTGCAGTATTCTTTACTGTTTTGACAAAAACTTCACTTTAAGTCGCCGTTCATCAGCTGTAAATGGATGTTTTTTCAGGCCTTCCATTTCTTTTGTCCGCCAGTTATTCAACTTCTTCCATTTTTAAGCTCACACTCAACAGTTGGCTGTCTTTGTTTGCTACATAAGCTGACCTGAAGAGCAGTGAAAAAGCAGCAAGAAGCATAAAGAAAACTACTTTGAAAGACCTTCATTTAACCTGGTGCAGGGGTTTTGAACAGTATAGATCAGCTTTTATAAAATCCAAGGTCTAGATATGTATGGAAAGTGTTTCTTTCTTTATTATCTAAAACATGAAAAGAAAGTTTCTTTAGTCTCAAACTCATAGAACAGATATTGTCTTGGGTAATTGCTGAGTTGCTACTAAAATAAAGCACTTTTGCCCTCTTAGATGACGGTCGTGACTGTAAGCTTGAGTTCAGGCGCTCTGATCATCATCTCAGTGTAGAGCCAGGTGTCTCTGGCTTTACATTTATCACCTACAGAAATCTCTCTATCAACAAGACAAAGCCAGCACGCCATGACTCACGGTGAACTCCAAACCCCTTTAAAATCACCTTGAGCACTTTGTTTTATGGCCCAGATTGCTTTCCATGGGATTGACTTGCACAAGGCCATGTTTTAATCACTGCAGCTGACATAAATGAAAAGCTTTCCTCTTGAAACTGATTCAACTTCTAAAAGGTCTTTAAAAAAACAGCCTCTAATGAAGTGTGTCCTCATGGTTTCCTGCTCACTAGAACATGAAGTTGATATCAGGAGCTCGTTTCAGGCAGTTTGTGTTTTCCTTTGATTGCCAAATGATAAAGTTGCAGTCGGATCTGCAGCCCGCTCCATTCGGGTACCTCTGTTCAGACGGCGCCGGCTGGACTCCCTGGAGAGTGCAGAGCAAGTCGAGGGCGGCTGCCACTTCCTTTGGCTTTTATCTGATGACTCTGAGAGAGTGAAATGGAGAGTGTGTGCATATTGGCTCACGTAGGAGTTATTTAATAAATGTTATGTTTCATTGTCCTCTGTGGCTGTCAGGGAAGAAAAAGAAGAGAAAGGAGTGTGTATCGGTGTACGTTCACGCCTTCTGCACAACTCATCTTTTATGCTTGATGCACTTTGAATAATAAGTGCAGAATGGAGGGGGCTGTGTGTTTCTAAATCCCACCTTAATGTCCTCTGCAGAAGCGAGTGTGTGGAGAGGAAGGTGAGCCCCGAGGTGTTCTTCTGCTGCTGTGAAGGCAACATGTGCAACGAGAAGTTAATGTACGTCCCAGATACGCAGGCGCCCAACGACACCGGCCATTCCACCGCCTACAGTAAGTACAGATCGGTTTGTAATGTCTACTGAAGTGGAAATAAACCAAAGCATATGCAGATTGATTAGATATCCACATGCAGATCGTACTCTGGGTTTGTTTAGCCGGGGAATTGTCCAGAAATGTGTGGGTTTTGTTGATTTTATTTGAACCTATCATATTCTAGGTTGGAAAATTTAGACGTTAAACTACGTCAGTGGTTTTTAGAGCATAACGTGCAGACTTTAGGCTTTGGCATGCTTCCTCCAGATGGTTAAAATTAGCTTCCTGCTGGGTTGCTGTGGAGTTGAGGATTTGAAGAAGGCCCACAGCATGATGCTGCCTCTTACGATTGTATTCAAACTACAGTCAACTAGCTTTAACATATAGCCTGATAAACCAGACTAAATGTGAGATTAAATGTGTAATTTAGTCCGGCCCAAATGAATGAGACATCGGAACATTGTTCATGAGAACAACCCATTGTTTTTCATTGTATCATCATAAATAGGATTATTTTCATTAGGATTTATTTTTGTAAAGTAAATAAAACATTAAAATTGACCCTTTTGTTTTGTTTTTGTTTTTTAAATAACGGCTCGCCATTATTGCTTCCGTCCCGATAGCGGAACCAATAAAAGCGTTGTTGCGGCCGGGACATTTGGGAGATGCACCATTAACTTTTTGTCTGGAAAATATGAGCAAATGTAAATGTAACTGGCTCCAGCCAAGAGTTTTCTCCATGGCTAAAACCAGGGAACATACATGAGGTACAGTGGATTTT
>NW_015150516.1:1524335-1532287 GCF_000732505.1 Cyprinodon variegatus
TCTACTGAAGTGGAAATAAACCAAAGCATATGCAGATTGATTAGATATCCACATGCAGATCGTACTCTGGGTTTGTTTAGCCGGGGAATTGTCCACAAATGTGTGGGTTTTGTTGATTTTGTTTGAACCTATCATATTCTAGGTTGGAAAATGTAGACGTCAAACTACTTCAGTGGTTTTTAGAGCATAACGTGCTCCGTTTTCTGGAACACACGTAACTTTAAGATAACAGACGGTGGTTAAAGTTAGCTTCCTATTTAATCTGATTTGAAGGAGGCCCGCAGCATGATGCTGCGTCTTTCGATTTTATCCAGTTAACTAGCTTTAACAGGTAGCCTGATAAACCAGACTAAATGTGAGATTAAATGTGTAATTTAGTCTGACCCCGATGAATGAGACATTGGAAGTAGTCGATGAGAACAACCCTTTGTTTTTCAAACCATGTCTGTGCCTATTGGCCAACACTCTGACCAATGAGTGCAACTGACTGTGATGTAGTAAGAGCGACAGAAAGCTGGTGGGGGAGCGGAAACAAATAGCCTGTCGGTAAAATGCCGAATACGTCCTTCTTAAAAATGAATGAGCGTAGAGCCTCTTCCTGTTCACGTTTCAATGAAAACCCAAAGTCAAATCCTTCCAAAACTGATTCTAAAGCTGAGTCAAACGAGAACGGTTCAATAGTTGTTGCCATCTTCCTTGTTGTGTTTTCTCCAGCGTTGTGCAGCTATGTCGTCCCGCCCTCAAAACCCCGCCCGCTTTGCATCCAAAAACACATCTCTGCGTTATGATTGGCCAGTAGTTCGAGGGCCTAGGGCATAGATCGAGGCTAGACCACTCGCACGCTAAAATGATTTTCGCAGCTGACGGGTGGGGCTAGTTCATTAGGCTATTTAACACTAGGACTCCCAGAATTCTGATCCTACTAGAACTCCCACTGGCCGTCAATTTGACGGGTGACATTTTTCCCAATGGAAAGCAAGAGTAGTGATGATGTCATTTACTTAGATGGTTCTAGTGTGCAATATAAATATATATATAATGGGTTTATATAAATATAAACCCATTGTGGACATGTAAACCTTAAAACAGGTCTGATATATAATTTTCAATGGCTGTATTGTATGCTACTATTATTTGTGTTCTAAATTTATATCAAAAATAAATTTGTAAAGTAAGACTGTTTTACTACACACAACAAAAAATGCCTTCTAAAAAATAGGAAAAAAAATATAGTGTTTTAAGTGAATAATTGCTTATTTTGAGCAAAATAATCTGCCAGTGCAGCGAGCAAATGAGACTTCTTAAAACAAGAACATAATATCCGAGTTGTAAGCATCCAAAAAAAACTTCAATCAAGTTTCTTTTACTCGTTAAGATTTTTTTTCTTATTTTAAGCAATGTATTGTCATTTATTAGTCATTATTGCTTAGAATTTAATAACCTCTAACCAATTATTGCTCAAAACAAGCATACAACAGGCTTGAAAACAAGGCAAACGTATTTGATACCAGTTCATTTAAAGGCTTAGAACTAGTCTGTTTTTCTTAGCTAGAATTCATTTCATTATTTAGGTGTAGTAAATATATGGGAAAAATACACTTGACAAAATCTTCAAAACGTTTTTTTTTTAATTAATATTTTAGCAGAAATGTCACAGAATTAAGCGAAATACAAGTAAAAATGTACTCACAGTCTAAATGTTTACACGACTCAGTCTGCAATGTGTGCTATTTTAAGAAAAAAGCTGCTCAGAATTAGTTGTATTATCTAGTTAGGATGAAAAAAGTGAATTTTCTTAAAACAAGTCAAATAATCTTAACAATATTCAGTCCTACTAAGAAAATACTTTGAAAAACAAGTGTAATATGACCAAAATCCCGAATTCAAGTTTATGACACTACACAGATTTTCCTTTTTTGGAGTGCATAGGTTCAAAGTTTGAAATTACAATTATTTTTACAGAAATTGATTGATTCCCCCCAAACATTTCCCGCTAAGCACCTTTTCACATTTTTTATTTTTTTTTTGTGCATCTGTTTTACCAGTTCAAGGATAAAATATCTGCGTGAGATGGTGACATTCAAACAGCTCCACAACAAAACCAACGCGTTTATAGCTAACATGTCCAGGAGATCGTAAAATACAGCCGCAGGCAGGCCACCTTTGCGTTGGATCCGACACGTCCACCCCGACCTGTGTGTGATTAAAGTAGACCACAGGCTCTGGTTTGGCTTTTGAGCCACAGAGTGTACCAGCTGAGGTGTGGGCAGTGCTAACCAAACCTTGAACAAAAGTATTACTATTGTCTGATAGGTCAGTGATACGTCTACGTTTTCCCATGAGGTGGGTGATCATCCTCGGACTCGCTGTCAGAACCCGAGCCGCTTCCTACCCAGTCCTCCTCATCGGTCTCTCCCCCCCCGCCCGAATCGCTATCGTCAGCATTTCTAAAGCCTGTTTCGCTGATAGATTTTCACTGAAAGCCATTTTTCCGTATTAGCTATTAGCTATCCGTATTATCTAGGTAGGATGTTGGTTGCTAGGCAACGGTACCGGGAAGAATTTACAATGCAACTAATAGCGCCGTCAAAATGATGGTTGTGGGAGATCCAGGTAAAATTAACCATATTTATTTTTTAAGTTTTTATTTTATTGAAAAAAAAAAAAAAACAACATGAAAATGTAAGAAAAATAGAAACAGAAAAAGTCAGTTAACAAGAGCAAAATAAGAATAATTTTAAATAAAGTTCTTTCCCTTTAAAATCTCAGAATGAAGGCCTTTGGAGTTCTATTGTTAAGGTATTCCACTGACAGCAACAGAGCCACACAGCATTATGCTGCCACCACTATGCTTTTACAGTTGGTCCAGAGTTAGCAGCTTTTAAAGTAAACTATTCTAACTTTATTTATATAAAGCCTTGCAGGGTTAAAGATCACCGAATGCCTCACATTCTCATTTTTTCAAAAGATGTGTTAACAAATGCAGATGTAAAAAAACTACATTTTTTTTAAAGGAAGCTTCTGAATCTGTTTTTAGCTCAGTGTAGGCGGCAGGCCTTGATCACAGCCCCTCTGGGACCCACTCTGGATCTTTAGATGAAGCAATGCTCTGATAAAAACCTGAAGAGCTCTCCAAGTGAGAGAAATAATCCTGAAATTAAATTCTAAACACCCTGTAACTGATCTAAATAACCCAAGCAGGATCAACCAAAGCATGAATCATTCCCAGTTCAGGATAAGAGACTGGAGCAATGTTTGGCTTTATATCTGTAAGGATAAAAAACTGGATCAAACCAGACTGGACTGGATTATCCAGAGTTAAACTTTAGCTTGTCAGGATTAAATGTCCCTGTTACGTGAGGTTTAGGCTTTGGGTATTTCTACTGTTGTTCTCAGCATCTTAACAGCTGCTTTCATCTGATGATTACTGTTTGCCTAATTTAATGTTACACCGATTACAAAATAAAAAATGTGGGATGGAGTCATGGTGGTGGCAGCGTCATGCTGAGGGACGGGTTTGGTTCCATGGCACTGATGGCTTATAGAAGTGGGAGGGAAACCTCTGAATTCTCCATTTTTACCTTGACTTCTTACTAAAAGGAAGAAAGTTTGACAGAGTTGGGTAATCCAACAAGACGAGGATCCCAAAAACCAACAATTGAAACCAACAATTAAAACTACAATTTAATCTCAAAGTGCTACAGAGATTAAAATAAAAAAATAAAGATAAAAATAATAACAATAGTAATAATAAAAAATAAAGAATAAATTGTAGGGCCCACAGCAACACATCTCGCACCAAGTGGTACCAAAACCAACAATTGAAACCAACAATTAAAACCACAATTTAAAACAAAACGTACAGTTCTAAAAGGCCTGTTTAAAAAGGTGAGTCTTAAGACCTTTTTTAAAGGCCTCCACACCTTGTGGGGCTCTCAGGGACTCTGGAAGGGCATTCCAGAGCCGTGGAGCTACTGCCTGAAAAGCCCTATCCCCCATAGTGGCAAGTTTGGTCTTAGGTTGATGCAGGCAGTAAAAGGAGGTGGAGGAACGAAGCCTTCGAGAAGTAGCGTGCGATGAGAGGAGTTCACTAATCATTAAGATTATTGAACATCATTTTCTTGGTCTAAAGTCCCAGAGATGCTGTTCAACTGACAGGATCTGATTTAACATGCGATGTCAGAGACTTAAACCACATATATATTACGTGGGTGTATTTCAATAGCTGCCTAATAGAGATAGAATGACACATCAGCTGTAGGATGATGGCTGATTGAATGAGCAGCAATCCTTGACATCATGTGGAGCGCATGCTTGGTTACTTCATTTGCCGTGAATTGTTAATATTTGGTTTGATTTGTTTAGATCATTTTGACCACGTAAATGGAGGATGAAAAAGCAAACTTGACTCTGAGAATCAGCACAAGAAATATTGACATCAAATATGGAAGAAGGGTTAGTCTGATGCCATAATAATTGGTATCAGGATCCACCTTTAAAAGCCTTTATTGGTGGATCTGTAAACATTACCTGATCCTTTAGTAATTCAGGGTGGGTGAGTAGGTAAGTATCAAATAATACACAAGTTTTAAAACGACAACAAATCCTATATTTGAGCAGATCCTAATAGGAAGAATCCATCTGTCTGTCCTTAGAGTGGTGTGTTCTCCTCCACATGTCCTTGCGCTTGTTTTAAAGCTATAGGGCTCATCTGTCTGCTTGTATTCCTTCCGATTTGACTGAGAGGAAACCTGCAGACTGTATAAAAAGCTCCTTGCAAACAGCCTGAGAGGCTCACAGCGCAGCCGGTGAAGCCCTCCCTTCCATCTCTGCCGGCGGTGGACGGCTGTCCAACCAAACAGCGGCGACTTGTTTCGTAGAGGACGGGCTGAGCCGACAGGCGTCACCGCTGCACAGTCGAATGGTGCAGGAAGCTTTGGTATTTCTGGCTGCAGGATTACGTTATGTCACGAGATGGATTGGTAATCCTGCCCCACGTGTGTGTGTGTGTGTGTGTGTGTGTGTGCACGCGCGCGCTCTGATATGATCTCTAAGCACAGCAGCAATAAGCTCGGGTTAGTGCCGCCCACAGAGATGAAGGGAGCTCAATGTCAGGCCGATCGGATGCATTTCATTTCTTTAGTGTTTTTCATTCTTTTTTTCCAACTGCTTCCTGTTTCTCCCTGCAGCCACGTCCAACCCGTTCTCCCCGAAGCCGCCGCTCCTCAGCACCCTGCTGTACTCCCTGGTTCCCATCATAGGTCTGGCCGGAGTCGTCCTCTTCTCCTTCTGGATGTGGCGGCACCACAAACTGGCCTACCCTGCGGCGCTTGTCCCCACACATGTAAGTCATTTCCAGCTCCCCTGTCTGTCAGTCAGCTGGACAGCAGTGTCCTTTCTGTTTGTTTACCCATTTAACTTTATCTGTTAACTGCGAACACTGAGGAAATATAAACCCTCCCAGTTCCTCTCAGATTAGTTGCTTCCAGCATAAATCTCCTGAAGACAGAAGAAAAGCTCAGCAGTTAAACCAGGGATTGTTTTTGTCTTTGAAATTCTCTTTATTGACATCCTTAAGACCAATTTATGCTTCTGACACTTAGCCTCTGCAACCGTCAAGCCTGTCTCTGTCAAAAAAAAATCCTGACGACACGTTGGACGCTCGCAAACCCACGCAGACCTCAAGCGGAAGTGCGCAGACAAAAAGGCTGTCTGTGTGGTCATCCTTCTCGATTCAAGGGGGCGCCATTTTTAAAAACCGAGGAGCAACTACAATGGACAACAATGACAAAAGGTTAATCGAGGAGGTTCGGAAGTGCAACCATTTGTACGATGCCTCAGAAAAATTATTTAAAGGTGCCAAGGTCTCTGCCAACTTCTTGGAAGAGATTGTGAGATAAATAGGTGAAGTTCTCGCAAGTTCCTGAAAAGGCTCCCCTTTGCACTTTGCCGTGAAACTGCTGCGCTTCCCTAGAATTTCCAGACCGACGGTGCAGAAGCATACCAGCAAAACTGGTTCAGGACCAGACCCAAGCGACATTTGATGTGTGCGGTTGCAGAAGTCTAATCTGCCCTTTATACTTCAATACTGGAACAAAATGAAACTTAAATAAGCCAATTTTCTTTTAAATAAGATAATTGTTCTTCAACTGAGCAGGAAAGTGAAACAATTTGCCAATGGAATAAGAAAATTTACATTTAAAATAAGAAAAACAACTGCTTTGCCTTCTTTTAAGTGCAGAAATACTTATTCAATTGGCTTATCATCTTATTTACCTGCTCAGGTTAAAAGCAAACACACTGAATGTTGGACATTTTTACTTCTCTTTAGATTGTTTTTGCAGCGTCCAGATCTATTTTTAGAAAGACAATGATCCACACACTCTCTCTTCTATTTCTTACAATTTCGGGTTTTACATTAACAATCTATTCATCCAGACTGACTTAACTGTGTATCATAGTTTTTTTTCTTTCCCTCCATTCTTCACCTTTAACCTCTGAACTCCTTGTTTCCAGGTCAGATATGTCCCCGGCTTCAGTCGCAGTTGTTTTCAGTATTATTTGGGTTTATTTGTCACACTGAAACTAAAGAGACTGCAAGGTTTCCACAACCTGTAATTGATCTTGCTGCACTGCCACAGCTAAATAAAAGCAGCAAGACCTTCAAAAAGAGGAAAAAAAAAAGAATAAAGTTATGTTAGAGTTTAAAATGAATTCAAATGTAATTAAAAGTTATAATTTGTTTTTATAGCAGAACGGCTTCTGCCAATCTTGATGTAAAGCTAGCTAGTTTATAAGGCTAACTAAGCGCTGCGCTGCTTTGGGGACTTTTGAGTATTTTCAAGTATTTTTTTTCTTTCTTTAAAAAAGTGACTAGTAAAAAATCTAGTGACTTTTCTCTTTGTTTTTAGTGTGTTTATCTACTTCACATTAAAGCAGCAATCGTTCTACCATAACTGTCTCACAGGCAGTTGCTTCGTCCTGAAAGCGGCGCAGTCTGCTCTGCTTTCAGCTAATATATAATGCATTTGCAAAGCTGCCATTGATTCCATCCTGGATTAAAAAGAGGATATAAATTAAGTGTAAATATAATTTTAATCCAGTCTTTTTTTTTTTCTGCAAATCTCTTGAATTCAAATGATTACCGCAAAGCTTGAAAAGACTTATTCACTTTGTAACGCGTGAGCAAAGTATTGTGGAGTTAAAAGTGAGGCCTTCGCTCAGGTCCTGTACGATTGGGTCTAAATTCCTCTACAGTAATGTAAAAGCGATTAACAGATAACAGCGACCTTGGATAGCTGCTGCTTGAAGTGCTTTTTCAAGCTTTTGCAGCTGCTTTTTATCATGATTGCGCGCTCACACTGGTGGGAACCTTTGTACCTTTATGCAAATAAGAAGGAATTCCTAGAAATATGTAAAAAAAAAAAAAGCCGTGAAATAGGAACCATGACTGAACTTCCTGGAATTTGCTTTTTCAGAAGGTTCCGTTTCTATTTATTCAAAAATTCTCTCTCAGAGCCACGCATTCCCCCTCCGACTTTGAACTGAAGACAAACACCAGAGAAATACTGACAAATTCTTCATGCAGGTCGAGTTCAAATCAAAGTGTTGTCGCCTTCACCTGATGGAGCTCTTTCATTCCTCCACCTCATGGCTCCCTTTAATGTAAAAAAAAAAAAACGTCATCGTCTGAACCTCTCTCTGCCTGTTTGAAACGTTTCAGGCAAATAAACCGATCCTCCAAAAAACTCTGGATTTAATGCAGCTTGTTTTTGCAGCAGAGCTATATTCTCAGCAGCTCGGCAGCAGAGGGAAGAACGGCAGAGCTTTCTAGCGTATGGAAGAGGAGTCAGGGGCCTCTGCATTATTGATGAGGCTTTATATAGGCAAACAAAACTAAACACAGAGAGAAGCTCGCAGCTCTGCCTCCGAGGATGGAGGTGGTGGGTGGG
>NW_015150516.1:1532407-1536554 GCF_000732505.1 Cyprinodon variegatus
GGGGGAGGGAGGGAGCAAAGAGAGACGTGCCGTTCTCTCCACTTATTGTATTTGCAGAGTGCCAAAGCTTAGCGGGAGAGAGATAAAAAGACAGTTACACAATGCAATCTGGAAACAAAGCTGATGTGCATCGGAAAAAAAACAACAAGTCTAAGAGGTTTATGGAGCATTTTTACCTGGAAACAGATAAAGAAAAAGGAAAAACACACATATATATATATAAAACAGCGATATGCAGGAGATCCTGTGAGCAATGGGTGAATAAAATGAAATATATTAGCCAGTAGAGCGAATGAAGTCATGCTGGGCTTCTGTAATCGAGTTGAAGTGGATTATTGCATAAAGGAGTAGGTGTATGAGAGCAGAAGCCAAGGAAAAGGAGGTCACACATGCAGGAAAGTATTTAAAATCAGCTCATTGGGAATTCAAGCCGCTTCATTAAAAACTTTTCTCTCTTCATAGTATTTTTTTTTTTTTAGTTTTTTTTTTTTTTCAAAGCATTGATCTTCTCGTCAGGCTCTCTGCTTCTGTTCGGCAGGTGAAATCCAAACCGTTCATTTCCCAATCCTGGCGTCGCGTTACGGATCGTCTTGCCGCGAGTCAGTGAAACGTCAAAAAGCCAGCTTTTGTTTGTTGGAGCTTTGTTTAGTTTTTAATGCTTGGTCATGACTTGGCCTGCTCCATAATGCAGTCACCGGAGCATAATGCGCTGCACTTAGTCATGTATTTTTAATGTGACAGCAACAGATTGACCACACGTGTTGGATTTAAGGCATCCGGTGCTGATGGAAAGGCCCTCTTGGTATTAATTGAACAACATGGATGGAATGATGCTTTTTTTTTTCCTCTTCGTATTTAGAAATCAGTCAAACATCAAGATGTGATTTATCTCTATCCTTTTAAGATTATTGTTTTTGTTTTGTTGGCAGGTTTTTCTCTGATCATTTTCTCTTGTGGGGGTCAATCTTAGAAAAACATCTATTGGGTTACACTTTAGTTAGCTTATTTTGTTTCCTTTGGAAACCGGTTAGTGTCCGATTTGTAAAATGTTTTATGTTGCATCTTTTCTGATGCTTTCCTTCCACCTGCAGTTTGATTAGATTAATGCTTTTTGGCTCTTTCATTTTTTTGTCGTATATATATTTTACCTTCCAGTCATGGCGTAACAACACAATAGGCTCGTAAGCAACATTATATGAAGAACAGCACGTTATAAAGGTTCAGGATACGGCGACAGTTCCATAAGTCGGCCAAGAAGATACAATTATGCAATTCTCAGTAGTATATGATCACACATCAGGCACGGGAAAAATAGTGACTGCGCACTTTGAATAGAACCAAAGGTGACTAGGGGTGTAAATAATAATCGTTTTGTATCGATGCATCGATCCAACAGCCAACGATCCGATGCATCGACGCGTCCGCAAGAGAATCGATTCATGTTTTTTTTTTTTTCCTCCGGTCTATTTTTATCCATTTTCTCCTGGGCGTCATTCTCCCTCCCGTGCTCCGGTGGCGCTAAACCTATTTTGCCCTCCTACCTCGCTTCCTGGTTATATTCTTACAGCAGTGTGTTGCAGTGAGCTTGATGCAGACATTTTTAAATTATGCTCAATATTGAAGCGTGGTCTGTGCTACACGCTGTGGGTCTAGATACGGCCGAGGCGGCGAGGAAGTGGGGGCAAGTTTAGTCCAACGACGGAGGGACATGAGGGCCAAAAAGAGCGGAGATCCAGGTGGAAAAGGGGTCCCAGCGTTCTCGCGCACCTCGCTCGTCTAGCGGGTCAAACTTCATGAGTTATTTTTCGCAATTTCGGTCATAAAAACAAAACAAGCTGGCCTCACTGTTTGCAGTCAGCTACAATTTGGGAGAGGTGCAGCGGAGCGTCTGCAGAGGGGGCGGGGATGTCTGAAGCCGAGGTATTGCACTGATTTTGTGCAGTATTTTTTAATTCAAGACCTTTCAGAATCTATAACGCAGAGTGCAACTTTTCTACTTCTGTTATTTGCTGTTGTTTCTCAAAAAAAATGCATAACGATATTACAGCTTTCATTGATTTATTTCAAGTTTGAAACATTGTCTAGCCTTTAAAGTGTTTAAAAAAAATGAACCAATTAATCAAATCGAATCGTATGGTTGTGTATTCTTGAGTATCGAAAAAAATCGAATCATTGGGTCAGGAAATCGATACTGAATCGAAACGCCATGATGGATGTGATTTACACACCTAATGGTGACAGCACACCATCGTGTGTGCTTATCGAGTATTTTTAATCTCTTATTTGATCATAGAACTCCCAGCTTACCTGCATCAGCAGGAAGCAGGAGGTTTTATTCATCTTCAAAACATTTTGTTGTTATTTTCTGCCATTTTAACATTGCTTTGGTGTGGAGTGCTTTCGGTAATATTCTCAATTAACTCCTCTTTTTTCTTGTTATGCAGAAACACATTGTTTGCATTCCCTTCAAAATCCTCTCCTTCATGAATACGTGCAGCATAAAGACCCCTTCTGATTGGACTGTTATATGTATTTTCTTCATTTTCTGCATGCTGTTAGAGTTTAGTATCATAGCTCTGCCTTCCTGTTTGGCTGTAGAGGAAGAGTAACAGAGAGAAAACTGCTGCATCTTCTCTTATATCTTTGAAATTTGCATGGGGCCGGGCTGGAGGTGGATTTAATAAAGAGGAAGGCTGATTTATCACAGTGCACAGGGGGAAAAAAAAGAGAGGCATGTTGGCTTTTCTTCAGCACACATTTAATTTATAGACTCTGCAGGCCTCAACAGGAGCAGATCCAGGCAGAAATTCAGAGAAAGACACACAGTAATGAACCTGGGGTGTCGTCATGATTTCACTCCATCACGAGGCGCGTTTTTTGTCACCAAAGTTTCATTATTCACGCCTCGGTGCCAAAGCGGAGGCAAACTGGAATTGATTGTCTGAGCAGACAGAGCTGCATAGACTTTTAGTCCTCAAACACTAGTCTGATCTCAGGCTCCCCATGTCTAAACAATCCTTCCTGGCTGCGGTCCTTTTTCTTTCTGTAACTAGTTGGATCGGATTTGGCTGCTTGGAGCCAGAAAACTGTCAGTCATTATATGAGTTGTTGTTTTGGGTTCATTGGTTTCATACCTCAGTTACTCATATCTCTGAAGACTCTCTATTGCCTTAAAGTGTCTTAAAGTCTTCACCTTGTGTCATCTTATAGTCTACAGATATACAGATATTCGGGCTGCATAAGCTTTTATAATGACAAATGTTATTCTATGTGTTTAGTGACTTAAAGGTGAAGAATCTCCCTCCCTGTGCTTTCCAAAATAGCGCTTACTCTCTGATTGGAAAGGTAACATCTGGACTTTAACTAGGCCACATCCACTCCACACATATCCTAATTGTTTCCCATTTATATTCCACTTGGTCACCCAACCCAGGAAGATAAAATTCAGGTTCCATTTTTTTTTTCCCCTGCAAAAAAACAATGCAGGTTGTTTATATGCACACATAGATAATCTGCTCTGGAGCCCAAACCGCCTCCTTAAACAGGCTGCATCACGCAGCAAGCATCATAAGCGGTTCTGCTAACGTCTCGCTCCTTCAGCACAGACTGTAAAGCTGTTTTCTTCAGAGAAAGTGAACTTTATTTCCATAATGTTGGACTGACTGCTGAATCTATAGGGTAACCTATCAATAAATGAGCCCTATGATTGTGGTGATGCTGAAACTCTCTTCCAGTAATATGTAAAGTGCTTGCAGGGCGGCAGGTAGAGACAAGACTAGCGCAGCCTGAATCTCCCCCCACCCCCCCTCTTAAAACTATGAACTCTGTCATAATTCTATCCTGAGGATCCAACTCTTGCAGCTAGCTTTGGATTCACCTACAGACAGCATGCTGTCTCCTAAACTTTGCGAGCTGAAGTGATATTTAGGACCAGTCCAGTAGGTATCGTTTAGATGCTGCACGTCTTCCAGTTCTAGACTGATGCAACAGCCCGGCGCCTCCGCACTTGCGGCATCAGGGTGGAGCTGAGCGGCTGTGGATACAAAGTTCCTGCTGTAGAACCTAAAAGATCACATGTACGGAAAGCCAAAGGTGCCATAAATAGAATAAGTTTAAAAAGTGACATTTTCAGTGTAATTAGAGATGA
>NW_015150516.1:1538069-1567433 GCF_000732505.1 Cyprinodon variegatus
TTTTTAGCAAATAATCCAACATAAAACAAAAATATCAAAGCAGAACAAAGCCACAAATTTACCAAAAAAAAGGAATAGCCTGAAGCAAAGCTTATTATTGCCTACCCTGTTTTATACTTACAACCTTTACAACCTACCAGGTTTTCTTTTCTAATTTGAGGTACAACATTAGATCAGACATCCATTCAGATCATTTTGGTTGGCAGAAGGATTTCCAGTGTAAAAGAATTAATCTTCTAGCTATCAAAGTTGAAAAGTCTATTATATCTTTGAACCTAGAGATACCCATACCATCAAGTGGTATTGTTCCAAAAATGGAGGTATACATATTAGGCTGACATTCTATTCCTATGATTTCAGATATCGTTTTATACACTCCAAAGGATGGCCCTGACCAAAACATATGTGTTAAAGTTCTAGGGGCACTATGACATCTACTACAATTTTCATCCACATTCTCAAATATCTCTGCCAGTCTAGCTTTAGATTAATGAATCCTGTGTAAGATTTTAAACCGGATTAAGGCTAAACGTGCCCAGGATGTAGTCCCATTCACCGTACGCACAGCCTCTTCCCATATGCCATCTGGAACTGCCTCTCCCATTTTATTATACCACTTAATTTTCTAGATTTCTCTAGAAATGAGGCCCAAAGTATTGCATTTTTAAACATTAACTGTATAAAATCTCTGCTTTGATTGTGGTGAGTCACGCCGTAATGCTGCTGGAATCATATTTACAGCTTAAGGATTAGAAGTATTTAAATTTTTTTGATTTTTTTTTTACATTATCTCATCAACTCCGACCAATTCATTTGTATGCTCTAATGAAACGCATCCTTGGATGATCCTTGGCGATGTTTCGGGATAATGTCCACTGTTAGCTCTCTGTTTCACATGGCTTTAAGTCCTTTGGTCTCATCTGACCTGTTTAGACGTCATGTTTACTCATAGAAAACCTCTACCTCTGTTCTGAGAATAAACTACCCAGTCACCCAACACACTTTTCAGGTTTTCTACGGTAAATTTAAGATATTTTTTGGTGTGTGGCTCTAATGTGAAAAAAGGTTTTTCCAGAGTGTCTCCATTTTTTTCGTTTCCATCCGACAAGCTGATGTGTGCATGTTTAACATTAATGGTGCTCTGAAGTGCTTTTTTTTTTTTCCTTCCATCATCTGTGAAACATTCATGCTCGTTGGGTTTCCATCAATCATTGAGGCTGGTTTTCAGTTGCTAAATCTGCTGCTAAAATGTGACCAGATCCACAAGGCGTGTTCCCAGTCAAACCTTTGGAGCCCCGAAGCGAGAAGAGGGAGCAGCTCAGCCTTCGGTTTAACGTGCTTCACTAACAGACAGAACGCAGCAGTAATCTCTCTTCTTTGCTTTCCTATGCTCCTTTTCCAACAAGCACGCCTTTCATATTATGGTGGAGGTAAGAGCAGTTTAATTGACGTTCTTTCGGGTTAAGGTTCCAACCTCTCCACCTCAGTTCTGCACCACCGTTTTGTTTGCTTTTGTCCAGCACCGCCTTGCTTACTCCAGCTCACAACACCCCCCACCCCACCCTCCCTCCCCTGCCTGGATTAATTGCATGAATGGATGTCTTTTGTTTGCTTTTGTGCATGCAGGAAAGTAGCCAACACTTTGAATGCAGCCCCAAGTTTTTACTTTTACAAACGTCCACTTGTGATGTTGATGTTTGTCATGTGGCCCACTTTTAAGGGGTTTTAGCTTATTCTACAGAAATAAGCACATCTTAGAGGACAGATTAGGTTTGTATAAACTAATTGATCTCTGGGCTGGTTTAATAGGTATAAGAAAATTTTTTTGGGGTTCAAAATTGTCATAATCCATGGATTAATGTTCAGGTCAGCTCCTTTTCTTTGGAATATAACATCCACCAGATATTTCTGAAACCAAGCTGGGTGTTTTGATTTATTTTTGCATCAACGTCTGCATTAAAACCCAAAGTAGGCGAATCCTACGGAGCCTGAAGGAGTCGTTTTCATGTGACAGACGGGGGCTGTAACCCGACTCGGCCATAAGAGACGATTATCGGTTTGGGAGAACGGTGTGAAGCAGCAGTTTCTGTTTTCCTGTTTCCTGTGGTCTGCTGACTGCGTGTAATCTGCGCCCTTCGACGGCCTTGGCGCCCTGCGATCGGACACGGATCCGGTGGCTCCCTTGCCGGGCCGAGCCTGACACCCCAAAGACGGATCGTGATTTCTAGAGGCGAGGAACTCTGGATCAGGAGCAGAAAACCAGAAGCTGAGCTGCTCACACTCAGGCTGCCGCGCTGGAATTCACCATTAAGCTTAATGATGCAATTTTAGCACCTTCATGGATCATTACCGTTTCTCACATCGCATTGGTTGCACTCCATTAATAGGAATTTCTCCTGGTGGTTCTCTGGCGGACTGACGAATGATTACAATCCAGCCAGGATGCTTGGAGGCAATGGCTGTCCTTCTTGTTATGCTTTTGGAAACTCAAGTAGCACTTCAGCTGCAGCTTACATTCCTCAGTTCTTGGATGATCGAGCAAATAAAACAGCCTGGAATGTGTGAGGAAAGATGGTTTTAAAAGTGGCTCTAAGGGGGTCCATGAATACCAAGAATCCCACCATCTTCAGTGACAGGAGCTGTGCCCTTCTAGTTCATCTAGTTTTATCATTTAGGTCCAAACTGGACCTAGAAACCTGCCAGGTTAGGGTTAGGGTTAGGGTCATCTTTGTCTTTTGATTATAAAATCTGGAATAGAAGTATTTTCAGCCAATTTTCCTGAAATATGGCCAAATGGCACAAATTAAAATGATCTAAAACTGAATTTGTCCATAAAAAGCCGATTGTAAAACGATGGGACTCCAAACCAGATAATTAATTTCAAAGGTTTCGTCCATTGTAGACGTCTTTGAATTTTACGGTCTGATTCTTTCTCTTCCTCGTGATGATCACACATTAACTCAACTCCTTTAAGTAGATCCATTTATTTGGGAGAGTAGGAACTTTATCGGTCGGAAAAAATCAAAACACCTACCGGTATATAAAATACTTTAACAGCTACTGTGTTTAGCTGTTTAATTAGTTTAGATTTTGTAAATATTCCCTGCTGCAAAGAGGTTTAATTGAAGGCTTAGACACGGTGGGGAAGAATTATTCCTAACCTTCCAGATATCCTCTATTTTTCCCCCTCATTTAACTATTATAAATCAAGATGATCAAACAGACTGAGTTCTTAAATCTTTCGTTATTAAGGGATTAAAAAAAATGGGAAATTGACTTACTCCCTAAACCTAATAACTAGTTATACCACCTTTAAGGTGAAGCTTTGGCCACCTTAATTGCATTTGTTGTCAGACTTTGACTTTGACTTTTTTTTTTTATACATATATTCCCCCCTGCAATTTTTTCCACCAATTGAAATGTGTTTAAATCCACATTAACATGAATTCAACACACTGTAGTAAACAGATAAATGGAGGCAGAAGATGTCTTTCAGTCATCAATGCACACATTCAGCGACACACAGGAGCTCTTTCAAGGCACCGTTTCATTCACAGCACCTGTCCCATCAACCAGGAATCAGAATCAGAAATACTTTAATAATCCCAGGACGACATTACTTTTGTTACATCACTCCATATAGTGACTATAAGATCAGTTTGCCATCAGTTTAGGGGTCATAGGCCTGGAAAACGTTGTAGACTCCTGGACTAGGCCGTTGAAGTCGTTGTGTGATTTAATGATCGACTTGCTGATCTGCTTTGCAACATGTCCTGTTATATAAACCATTTATGCTTAAATAAAAGGAACTGGTGGAAGAATATTCTCCTTCAGGATTTCCATGCATAGAGCAGAAGTCTTGCTTCCCTCAATTTAGCTTGTCTTGAAGGTTGAGATGCAGGAAAAGCAGACCCAGACCATCACATTACTAACCCCATGTTTCACTTTTGATAAGATGAAGCAAGTAGGACAAATTTCATCAGTTCACAAAGTATTCACACATCTACAAGAAGTTCTTATTTTTGGCAAAGCAGAATTGGTCTTAAATGTCAGGATTCCTTTTTATCCCTCTCACCTTACCTGAGGCAGTCAGGTCTACAGTGCTTTAGATGCTCTGTTTTGACCTCTTGGAAAAGTCATGGAAGCGCAGTTGGAGTCATTTTGATAGACTGGTCTCCTAAGAACATTTATCACTGTTCCTTCTTTTCTGATTTTGTGGATAATGTCTCATAACTGGGGCTTACTGGAGCCTCAAAGTTAAGAAAACGGCTTTATATCTTTGTTTTTCAACTGGTCTTAAATTATTTTTATGGATCTTTTTTCTGCTGCCGGTTTGGCAGCAATCACGCTCTCTGATACTAATGAAGAAGTCACCTTTCTATAAAATAAAGTTAATCACCGTTTTTATTTTGTTCATGTAGGTCAAAGTTGGTTTGGATGAATTTTCCTTAAATAAAAAACATTGTTCTAGCTTCATAAAGAGGGGATTTATTTAGCAAAAGAGCATTTTTATTTTTCTTTATAACTTAACATAGAGGAATTTAATGAGAATGAAACATTAATCTGCCTATTTTTGTATCCTTCAATCAACCTAAAATCTATAGCTACATATAAAGCCACAAGACCCTTTTTTAATAGAAAGTATAATATTTAATATCAGGATGAAGGTTGTGATGATAAGGCATGATTTTTTTCTTCATTGAAAGAGGTTTATGGCTATATTTATTTAAGTTTGCCGTGATTTTCTGATCTAATGCGTCTGTTTAATGATGAGCTGCCGGACAGCAGTTCCATCTGAATGAAGACATGACGTCAGGCCGGTTAGAGCAGGAAAACTCCACGTATCTGATTTTAAATACTTCAGAATAAGGAAACTCTACTGGAAACAGATGCAGAGAGATACTGTGTTCTTATTCCGGTAAATAAATCATGTCTGTAAAGATGATGTTTGTGGTTTTTGATTGCGGCACCATGGAGGTCGCTGTGAAACCCAACCTGCTCGACCCAGCGGGTCATTTTCACCCTGATTTGGCCTCTGTTTGGTGTGAAAGCGGCATGCAGACAGCAGGTCTGCCTCACAGCTTTCTGAGAGCTTAAATAAACATTGAAATCCTTTGCTCACCCTCGCACTCACCAGGGCAGAGCTTGCAGTCCCTCCCCACTGCATCTTTTCTATAAAAATACACATAAGAGGAGGGCAGTTTTATTCTTTACCTTTTGATTATTTTCTTCCTGCTTTCACTGAAGTAACGTCTCAATCGTTTTTTTTTGTTTTTTTTACCCGCTCTGCTTTACTTTGTTCAAAGGCCAAAACTCTTGCAAACGGTAGAATTTCTGCTTGATCAAAAGCAGTGATAAACACTCCTGCCACTGAGCTTGTTTCAGTGATCCTGTCAGGACATGCCGTATAAACTCTGATGTCTTTCCTTTACTATGTGCGCAGTTTGGCTCTTGGTGAGCAGGAACGCCGAGGTTCGGTGCCAAACTTCACCGGTGAATAAATCACAGGTCGTACGTGTCGCCTGAAAATCCTCCTTTTATTCGTCTGGAAGCCAAAGTTGCTGCATTGGGGGGAGTTTTTGCCATCCATTAAATCACCTTGGTTTGATTCTGAAACTGAAAGGTTTTTGTTTCTTTATGAGAGGTTTGAAAAACTGACTCTGCCTGCCAAGCGTGCTCTCCTGATATATCATCCCTGTCTCTCAGTAGATCCCGTCGAGGCCTGAGGGACTTAAAAGTTGCTCCAGTTCAAGTGAAAACACGAATGTCTTTATAGGCCAGAAGCTCTTTTTTTTTTTTTTTTCTTACAGAGGCGAGGAGTTCAAGCTGAGATTTTACAGCAGTGTATCTGGTTGCATCAAAGGCCATCAGTCATGTGCTCGTCTTTCTCCTCCACCTTTTATCCCTTCGGAAATGTGACTCCAGCACTGCATGCTTCTTTTTAACCTCCCCTCTCCTCACTGTTTCGGCGTCCGCCGTCGTCCTCTGTGAAGTCACATGTGAAAGTGATCAGCCTAATCCCGATCACCAGCTGTGTTTAACCTACTTTGGATCGGGAACACTCGGCTCCCCTTGCCTTGGCTTTTGTTTGAACGGTATTAGCATGAACACGGGACGCATGCGGGAAGTCCGACCTACCAGAGTCAGAAACAATGGCTCCTGTGTTGATGTTTTGTCCTTATTTAGAGTGACATGCAAACTTTAAACCAGTCTGGTATGTGTTATTATGTCTCTTTGACATAAAGCATCCAATCTTAATCTGCTTGTTGTCACTGTGCCTGCCGCACAGTTCAGGTGATTAGAAATATAAACATGATACATTTATCTAAACCTTAATAACATAAATCCTTCAAAAAGCCCTTTAAAAACACTATACCAACACCTTTTTTAAATCTATTAACAATAGTAGTGCTCGGCTCAGTCTTGTCCGGGTCTGATTTTTCAAAACTGTATCCTTCTCGCACCCGTAGAGTTCAGAACCAAGACCCAATCCATTACCGCCAATTATCCCCATTTAAAACCTGGTCAGGACCGCAGCGACCCAACCTGTGATCACAAAGGCTACGTTCCCGCTGCAGCCTGAAGTGACCCAAGTCTGATTTTTTTTGCCCATATGCGACTTGGATCTGATCTTTTCATGGCTGTCTGAACAACTCGGATCCGATTTTTTCCAATGTGATCCAGGCCACTTGGCTATTTGGTCCCAAATCCAATACAAATCTGATCTTTTCAAATGCTACCTGTGTCTGAACGGTTAGGTCGCATTTATCCGACCTGAACGCCATTAATACCCCACAACGGTCACTATTCTGCGTCTTGCTACGCAGAAGCGGCAAGAAAAACAACCATGGCTGGTGATGATCCGGAGAGCAGTATTTATGTTTAATCATATTGAAAAATTTGTGTTTTTATGGTTGGGTAAGATCGCTGGATGCGCTCCGAAACTACCATCCATGTTTACTTCCGTAAACACAGAGCACGCCTGTGACGTCATTGCGTTCTCTACTGCGCATGCGAGACACTTGCGTTGTATGACTGCAGTTCACACAGGAGATCACATAAAAGTCGTATATATCTGGAAATGTGAGCGGCAACGCAAAAATAAATCGGATTTCACAAAAAAATCGTAATTGAGCATTAAAGCCTGCAGTGTGAACGTAGCCATACTATTCAAACAAAAAGGTTTATGAACCTCTTTACTAATATAATGATGCCAGAAACAAAATTTCAAGATATGTAGAAGCTCTGCACTCCGATTATGCCTGAACAATAAGAAAACATTTTAACCTGTAACTGGGAATCACGGTCCTCTGAGAAGCCAAGCTTTTTTAAGTAGTAAAGAAGAACAAACAGTTTTATCAAGCTTCTTGCGTTATAACTAGTGTTGCACCGATACCAGTACTGGGCAGGGCCCAAGATCAAGCACTTAAATGGTGGTATCGGTTTTGGCGAGTACCAACAAATAGGGCAGCGATACCATTTTGAGAGCCAAAAGTTTATTAACTATTGTCACCCATTCCAGGTAGGCAATAAAAAGTTCTACTGAATTCACTTTGTTTTAGTCTTTTTCCTGCTTCACAAAGGTAGGCAGCAGTTTGATAAAGCCATTATGGCAATTATTTTACATCCAAGTAGTATGCAGTTCTTCATATATACACTCAACATCAATTTCAAAGCGGTATGGTAGCGGTATGGTATCGGTCGATACTGCACAGCCCAGTATCGGTATCCGGCCCAAAAAAATGGCATCATCGCAACAGTAGTTATAATACCAACTTATATAAACTTAGAATCTCTTGCCATTTTTAGCTGAATAACCTCCAGATGTCTAACGAACAGATGATTTTTCGGTAGCGTCTCTAATTTTTTTAACCAACCCGTCTCTTAACTTTTACTTAAACATATATTGAAGTAGCTGCTGGTTAATATTCACTGAGTGCTGCTGTGTGACGTAGCTACTTTTTACACAATTAAATGCGAAGTCTGAAAGCTACAGATCCGATGATGTTCGACTGATAGGTTGGACATTGGTTCAGCACGACAAAGGGAAAAAAACACCGACTCAAAACGTTCTGAACACCTTCACCCAACCTCTGTTACATTTGGCTATTGAAGATGAGCGGAAAGGGTAAAAAAAGCAGAAATTATTGGTGAGGACCGTCCCAAACCAGGCCAAAGTTGGTGGGGACATGTCCACTAACCTGACTCCGCCAGATGGATTTGCTCTGCATACCCATCTGGAAATCTTCCGTTGAAGTAATTTTGGGAAGGGGCGAAAATACTGGTTAGCTGATTGGCCGATGTTGGTGATAGACGGGCCAAATAAACCAATCAGATCAACGAAGCATATGACGTACTAACAGAGCAACGACAAAAACACAACCACAAGCCAGGCTACTCTTGCTGAAACCAGTCGGCAGAAGAGCAAAAACATCTTTTCCTCTGAGAAAAGCCTCCAGAGCAGTGTTTTGCTCTTCTTTCAGTGAAGAAATACTCTGTAATTCCGATAAAACTTGCTCGATAGCCACGCTAACGCTAGTTTCATCGGCTGAAGCCGCCATGTTCTAAATCTTTTTACAGCGGTTATTTATGAAATAGGTAAATTAGTTCTATCCCAGATTTAAAACGTGTGTCTATGTGCTTCATATACCTAATATTTGAAACCACAGACAGACCCATATGGTAGAATAAAATGAAACTACACTTTTTTAGATAATAATCTGTATGCATAACGTATATGTGTGTATCTGCTGGAATTATTTTTACAGGTATCTAAAATTACTTGTGGATAACTTGAAATCAGTTTATGATTTCAAAATCTAAAATCTTAAAAGAGTTGAACTTGTATAAAATGTCTAATGTATAATTAAAGCCAACCTTATATATTTTTTTTTGCAAAGTAGTGTGATTATCACCTTTTAAAAGGTTTTTTTTTTCGTATTGCTTAAAATGACATCAGAGCCATTGAAACAATAATAACCTTAATGTCGATTAATGATCGTTTGGTTCATGCAGACAAGTAACTCCAAATTATACTGTGATCTCTAGTTATACTGCCAAATGCTTATATTGGTTTCTTTATTATTAATAACGAGGATAATTAACATTTTTCTTAGATTCAAGTGTAATTTAAGACAAAATATTAAAATATTAAATTCAAACAGATTGTTCTACAGACAGCCAATGTCAGCATTTCATATATCTCCATTTCTAAATGGAAAATTGTTACATTCCCATGCGTGGAGTTAAAGATATCTACATGCATTTTCTCACCAAAGGGTTTAAAGTTTCCGACGTCTGCAAGGGCTTTTAAAGCATTAATAGAGGAAATACTTGGTATCCCTGCAGGCATTTCTGCCCAGTTTGCTCCAGCATGTTGGCTTACTTTTCATTTTGAAAACATTAAATGAAACTTATAAATTGTTCAGATTTTTTTTTTTTTTTTTTGTATGGAGTTGAAACCCACAGGACATAAAACACAATGAATGAAAGGTTTTGTGCTTGGGAGATAAAGTCCGAAGCATATCTGGGACATTCTTCAGCGCTGTAACTCTGAAAATGAAAATATGTGACGCACATGGAGCAGAAGTTGGCTGTTGAAGATAATGAAGTGTTTTCATGCAGCCGTTTCCTCTGTTTGTAATGTAATTAAATGGCAGTCAGCTGGAACAGTAGAGGTCAGGCGGAGGTCTGGAAGACTACATTGAGGACAGATTGTAGGGCTGCTGGAAAAACGCCACGGCGATGTTAGAAACGAAGAGAACATCTAATTTATACGGTTCCCACACAGCCTTGGAAAGCATAGACTATGATCAACAGATCTACATGAATATTCAGAACATAAACTGTACAAGTTATCTGTTTTTCAGAACATCGTTGTTATAATAAACTCTGTAAAATAAATATATTAATTATTAGATTGATTCTGCCACAGCAAGTCATTGAAACTTGTTCATTGACTTGGCAAAGTCTTAATACTGAATTCCCTTCCTGATGCAACTAGGATTTAAATCCCGGTCTCCTGCAGTACTGCAATAGACTTTAAAAACATATTTAGAGTTTATAAATTTACTTTATTTTGAGGGTCTAAACTTAGCTTCAAGAGAATAATATTGCAAAAAATTAACAGTTCTCTTGTTCCGTGGAGTTTGATCACACATCGATTTCGTCAACCATGCAGCTTTTACAAGTGCTGATTGCATCAGTGTCCTCTCAAGAATTCAAAATGTTAATATCGTCTAAAGGGGAAAAAGAATGTCTAATTTTGACTATTAAAGCATCCTGTTAACTAAATGGATATCCCATAGAGCAGAGGTCACGGATTAGCGGACCGCTGTCCGGATCCGGACCCACCTGCTGGCCAATGGCGTAACGACACAACAATAGGCCCGTAAGCAACATTATCTGGCTGGGCCCCTGTTGCTCTGCGAGGTTTGGTGTGGAAGGAAAAATTCAGGTCACAAAAGGTGATTTATTAGGTCTCTTTCATCAGAGCATAGTTATACTCAGACCCCTTACTACAGCCAACAGTCCACCTATATACTCTTGTCCCCGCCTCCTCAATTAACCCTTCTAAAAAGGGAACACCCACAAAGGTAACAAACAATTCAAAAACAAAAGGATCATACACACACATTCTAGAACCCGAACTTTCCAGAAAATCTTATTGCTTCTTAACAGCCCCATATGAAGTACAGCACATGATAAACGTTCAGGATACGGCAACAGTTCCATAAGACGACCAAGAAAATACAATTATGCAATTCTCAGTAGAATATGATCACATTTGATGCCTATCAAACCCCCATGAGCTTCAAAGCCCCCCTCCTCACCCATGCTCTCTCCATTCATCTCCTTGTCTCAAATCTTTACTCTTGCAGCAGCGACGTCCACCTCTCCCTCTTCGGATCTTTGGAGAACGTGTTTATTTTGGGAAGTTTTTTTGCGTTCTTCCAGCAGCTCTTCTTTCCTTTATCTTCTCTGGAATCCGCTTTAGTACCTCTTTTTGTTATCCATCGTCGCTAACACATCGTACGTAACGGTTATGGTTTTAATCTACGCTCTGGATTACCCATAATTCCAAGTCGTAGTGTAAAAAATAAAATAATCATTCTTTTAAGATCTTTATTGCGGTTTGAAACATATTGTATGAGTGTATTTTTTACCAATCGTCTAATGAACTATACACAGTTATTAACATAGTAATTAAAAGTACCACTGTCAGCTTTGCTATTGGTGTCATGTTTAAACGGCTCTCCATCATGTTGAAATCTGCCATGTGTTGCGGTATAAATACGGTCCAGTCCGGTCAGCTACTTCAGTATCTGGTGGGTTTAAGAGGAATTTTTCGCACCATTACCTCTGCAAAGAGACGTTCTAGTCTACAATTGTGTAGGGGACCCACCAGGTGTCAGTGATGGGGCCCCTAAGAGGTTTTTTTGGCCCTTAAGCAACCGATATTTATGCCATTGCTGCTGGCTAATCCGGACCCAACCTGATTGAAAACATTTATAAATTACAGCATGTTGTCTGACGACAGTGTCTAACTTCACTTGTGCCGCTTCTACTTTTAATTAGGGTAAATCCCTCCAGAGCTTCTGGGACCAGGCTACACGTTATATAAATTAGCCAATGAGCTGCTGTCAGTCTGGGTTGCTGCTGCTGCTACTTTTAGACACAGCAGGCAAACCTGTGGCAACCTGGGCGATGGGAAAGAAGGAGAAGACAATGAGAAAAAGAGAGCAGAGAAAGTATCTACATACCAAACCAAACGATTGTTGTTCTCTACTTAAATAAACACTGTAGATTTATACATTTTTTTATTTAAAAATTCAGTGTATAACATGGATGCATAAAAACCCTTATTGTATTTCAGTGTTAAATTCTGTTTAAAGTGACAGATTATAGATAAAAATGTCTCCGGACCTTTACTGGTTGATGATTTTCTTTATTCAGACCCCGCTGATTTTTAATCAGGTATAGAAACTAAATATCTCGATGAAACAATTTTGAGGAAAACTGATTAACTCAATATTATATGGAAACAAACAGCATCAATATGGGAGGAAAATGAGCTTAACGCCCATCGTTAAATAAAACCATGACTAAATAACCTTAAGGTCCTTTTTCCAAGAAGACTTCAGACAATTTAGGAATCTAATGACAAATAAACTGGAAACACAGGTTTATGGTATTTCGACATGATGAGATAACACACCCTTTGTTAGATCAAAATAGGGCCTAAAAATAAAATCTTAGCTTTTTTATTTTTAATTCAATTTTTTTTTCTAATCGCCACTGAGTGAAAATTTTGTTACTATTCGAAACAGTGTTGTATAGTAACGAAGTAATAATACTTCACTGCTGTACTTAAGTATATTTTGGAGTACTTTATACTTTCCAAGAGTATAAATTTTTTTGAGAACTTTCACTCTTACTTCACTACATTTACGAACTTAATTGCATACTTTTACTCCGATACATTTTCAATGTTTGGTTTAGTTACTAAGTAAAAAAAAATAAAAAATGAGCGAGAGAAACACAAATGTTTTGACCCCAAGTACTGACTAGAAAGTCAGGTCTTGTCTGGGCTTGTTCATCAACACCAATAGGATACGCCTGTTTCGCAAAGCCAGTCTAAATTTATCCTACACTTGGTTGTTTGTATTATTTTAAGTGAATTTAACCTTCAAAGTTTACCAAAATGTAAAAACATATCATTCAAACTACACCTACTTTTTAATTACCGTATACCTTTCACTACATTACTTGAGTGCATCTATTTTTACAGTAATTCTTCTACTTAAGTACAAGCCATTTCTGGTACTTTAAGACTTTTACTCAAGTAACATTTCAGTCGGTGACTTGGACTTTTACCAAAGTAATAATTTGGAGAGGTACTTATACTTTTACTTGACTCCGTACTCAGTACTTTATACAACACTGCTTAGAGAAGTCCCAACCATCTTGCTAATTAACGCTAGCTTCCACAAACATTTCTGGTTGTTGTTTGGTATTTTTCTGGTTTGTTTTCATCACCTTTCAGCCGTAGGTGCAACGTCTGATGCAGAAAACCCAAATCAGTCCCAAACAACAGAGGATTTTATTCCTTTTTTCAGGACTAATTTCCCTGTCTCACCGGTAGCCATGATGTCGCTTGCCGAACTGCTCCGCTCGATTAATAATCCAACTACGAAAGCTCCCTGAAGCCAAAATTTTGGCATCATACAAAACATTTTTTATTTATAAATTTTTTTTAAATCACCTGCAACAATAAATATGAATTAATTTAATTTTTCTTTTGTTTTTTTCCATGGCATAAATCAAAACAAGTACTTGCACTTGTTAAACACTGCATGGATGAAGCTTTTCTTTTCTTCTGATTGCTTTATAAACATATATGGTTATATTTGCAGCAAAACAAGCTAAAGAGCTTCTTATTTAGGAATGGTTGACAACCTTTTTGGATTTATGAGATTTTTTTTTTAATCTTTGGATCAAAAGCATGAAGGATCCATGCTTTTGTAAAGGTTACCTAAAGCTGTAAACCAATTAGACAAACTGCTGTTTTTTATAAATAAAATAAAAGCATAAGGCTTCTCCAACACAGGATGAATTTCAGCACCTTCTGCAAAGAGGTTGAATTTAAACATTTCTATCAGCGGATTTCTAACCTTTCTTTGTGCGCCTCGTTGTCTTCCAACTGGCAGGTTTCCTGTCTCAGCTCGGCTTCAGTAAACTTGAGCTCACGCCGCCCTCCGGGGTTTGATTTAATTTGAAGTAAATGGTTCCAAATCCTGCTGGGTCTGCAGCCTCCTCTCAGCCAATTAAACCCAAAAATAAATAAATAAATGCACATATCAATGTGATATTACTAAAATCCAGGCAACTCCCGTACTAAACTCCCACCAGTCCAAACAGTAGAAGCATGAAGCGATAAAGATACAGAGGCTGAAAATAGCTAAAGGAACAGGAGGGAATCATCACTTTAAAGCAGCGTCTAGAGGTGAAGGAGGCTTCTGTTGGTTTAAGCTCCTCAGGCATGTTGTTTCTGAGCCAAGAGGCCAGTCACCTGCACTGTCTTAACTAAAGTAATAACACTTCCACTACCGTTTCTCCACAGGATCCAGGACCTTCACCTCCTTCTCCTGTTCTGGGCCAGAAACCGCTGCAGCTCATCGAGATGAAGGCCAGGGGGCGCTTCGGCTGCGTGTGGAAGGCCCAGCTGCTGAACGAATACGTGGCTGTGAAGATCTTCCCCATTCAGGTATCACTCATCTGGACCGGGCCTAGAAAGGTGAGGAGGGAGCAGAGGAGTGAAGCTAACGCCTGCATCTTCTCTCTCCCCTCCACACACAGGATAAGCTCTCCTGGCAGAACGAGTATGAGATCTACAGCGTGTGCGGCATGAAGCACGAAAATGTGCTCCAGTTCATCGGCGTGGAGAAGAGGAACAACAACCTGGACCTGGAGCTGTGGCTCATCACCGCCTACCACGACAAGGTACGCCGCAGGCATACGGCCATGTTTGGGAAGCCCACATTAGGTCAAGTGTGATTTCCGTCTGCGTCTGTGCTGCGTTCAGGGGCTGCAAGTGCCCGTGTGTTTTTAGGCTTCTTACTGACCGAGTGGAGAGCAATTTCTGTGCACCTCGCTTGACTCGAGATCTAAACCTGCATTTTTTAACAGGCTTTCTTGCGTGAATAAAGGTATGAAAAATTAAAGGTTTCTTTTCTAGAAGTCGTAGTAGAGCTCCAGTGAGACGTTTTAGCCGTCAGAGCGCCACTTAACCCCCCGGAACGTAGCTGCAAGTTGTGATTTTTCGCCTCCTAAGAACTTGTGGACACTTGAGTTTTTGTAACCCATCCGAAGCCCCGATTGCACAGTTTGCCTTCTTCTTCACAGCTGATTTATTCCTTGATATTTGATGCATCCAAGTAGCTTTCTGTGGTTAAGCCTGCATGCAGAGGCTTGTTTTAAATTTCCTGCAAAACTCCCCGAGTTTTAATCCTCTCAGTTAATCAAAACGCGGATATTAAAGACTGGATTCAAAGAGAAGATGACTGATGGTTAATTTGAAGGGGGAAAAACCTGCAACAAGAACATAAAGTCTGAGTGCTTTTTATCCTCAGGCTGAGCTGATCGCTTCACTTATAGGAGCCACCTGCCCCCTAGTGGTCAGATCTATCCCTGCATCAATCTTTGGTTAAAAGAAATTATTTTTTTGGGGGAGTTTTTTACTCTGAAATCAAAGCTAAATTTGTTTTGATTCACGGGATATTGAAGCTCAGTGTATTAAAGTTAATTTACTTTCATTGTATTTTTTTAAAATAAACTATCATGAAATATCTTTGCTTATTTATTATATATGATATAAATAGTGAACTTTCAGTGCTTTCAAACTAATCTAATTTCCTTCATTTTTTTATTTTATCTAATTTATTTATTTTTCATGTATAAATGTAAGTGTTAAAATAAAGTAGTAAACAGCAGATTCTATGGGGGCGTGTTTTCAATACGTTTATTTTTATGTTTATGAGAATTAATTAATTTACTTTCAAAGGATTGAAATATTTAATTTATTTTTACTATTGGTATAATGGTTATTTTCTATCAAAATACTTCTTATCTTATTCAATTTATTTGACTTTGCTTTTATTTTTTCTATTTATTTCATTTTTTATTTTGTATTCAAATTTTCTAATTTGTTTTGATAAACTTAATTTTAATCTTTATTTATCTGATTGTTCCTGCAGTTTTCCTTGTTTCTTCTTTGATTGATGATAAAAAAAAAACATATTTGGCTGCAGATGGAAAATTTGAACCTTTTTAGACACCAAGTTTGCAGATTAATTATTTCTGAGCTGAAACAATTAATCGGATTAATCGATTATTAAAATAACTGCCAACTAATTTAGTAATTGAATAATAATTAACTGGAGTGTAGAGGCTATAAAACATGCATTTAGCTGACAGGGTGACCCGCCTTGAGTAGCAATCATACTAAAAATGTAAAAAATATATAAATATTTAACATTTAAGATAAAAAAAAACTCATCTGCCAATATGCTTTATCAAAAATCCCTTAAGTGGAAAAGTCTTAGTTTCCCCTGGTTTAATTTCATAACAACTCTTCTTTAAGGAACCTTTTACTGTTGATTATTAATCTATTAATTGAAAAAGTAAAAAACAGATTAATCATTTGCAAAATAATCATTAGTTGCAGCCCTACAGGGTATGAACTGATTACTAAACAATGATGATAAGCACAGTTTAAAAGCTGGAATATTCGACCACATAAGCAAAGTTTAGGGAGCATCTCCAGATAAAAAACAAGCCAACTTTTTTTTGCCGGCTCTCTATGATGCCGAGCCTCTTTTTAAAATCTGAATCTCTCTGTTTGCACGTGCAGGGCTCCCTGACGGACTACCTGAAGGCCAACGTGGTTTCCTGGAACGAGCTGTGCCACATCGCCCAGACGGCGGCCCGCGGCCTGGCCTACCTGCACGAAGACATCCCCCTACACAAGGACGGACACAAGCCGTCCATCGCTCACAGGTTCGGCCTTGATCCAGAGAATCCCATCCTCTCACGCTCGCTGCAAAACTAGAGACGTGTTTTGATTTGTTCACCTCAGGGATATTAAGAGTAAGAACGTGCTGCTGAAGAATAACCTGACGGCCTGCATCGCCGACTTCGGCCTGGCGCTGAAGTTTGAGGCGGGGAAATCAGGAGACACACACGGACAGGTGGGATTAACTCCGCCTGGCGTTTAATCTGTCTTTCTGCTCAATCTACAATCATTTGACCCATTTCCTTTAATCCGTCAGGTCGGAACCCGCCGTTACATGGCCCCCGAAGTCCTGGAGGGCGCCATCAACTTCCAACGCGACTCCTTCCTGCGAATCGACATGTACGCCTTCGGCCTCGTCCTCTGGGAGCTCGCGTCCCGGTGTACCGCCGCAGACGGTGAGAGCCGACCTCCTCCTGCTTGTCTTGCTGCTGGAGAAGCCGTGTTTGACCTTTGTCCCCCGTTAACAGGCCCCGTGGACGAGTACATGCTCCCCTTCGAGGAGGAGGTGGGCCAGCACCCGTCTCTGGAGGACATGCAGGAAGTGGTCGTCCACAAGAAGCTGCGGCCCTGCCTGAGAGACTGCTGGCAGAAGCACACGGTGAGGCTTGAAAACAATGAGGTGTCGGCCATTTGTATCTCTGATCGAAGAGGTTTTAACACTTTTTGTGGAAAAGTTGCGCGCTTCTAATGTACGATGTATGACAGGCGGTTGCTTATTTTTTTATATTTACATGGAACCAAACAGAGGAGCATGCTATTCAACTTTTTTAAGTCGTGGCCTTCATATTTAGACGCCTGCTTCTGCTCTGGAACATGTTTTACCTTTAAGATCATTGACTTACATCAGCACCACACTGCGTCCATCTCCAATGTAGCCTTCGTTTTACCGAGCGGCTGCTCAGCATGTTGCTGCCACCACCGTACCTGAAAGTCACATGGTTTTAAATTTGGAAACTATACCCATTTAAAAAGCAAAATTTATATATATTGATTCATAGAGGAAAACATTTAAATATTTTATCCATGGCATAAAATATTGAAATATAACAAAAATTACATGTCATTTTGTTGATTATTGCTTACAGATAACAAACTCCTACATTCAATGCCTCAGAAAATTTAAATGTTGGGAAACACTGTTGAAGGTTTAATGGAAGGAAGACATGTTATTTTATATATACACATATATATAAAATAAGTTGAACTTTATTGATCTCACGATGGAGAAATTAACTCTGCATTTAACCCTTCCCCTTTGGGCAGCAGTGGGCTGCCACAACCTCAAAACATTAAAGGAACACTGTGTAATCAGAGTATAGCATCAAGTTAATTAAACTTCTGGGATATTGATTGGGTCAGGTAAGTAGCAGAGGGGGTTGTTAATCAGTTTCAGCTGCTTTGGTGTTAATGAAATTAACAACAGGTGAACTAGAGGGGCAACAACGAGACGACCATCAAAACAGGAATTGTTTTACAGGTGGAGGCCAATGACATTTTTTCCCCTCCTCATCTTTTCTGACCCTTTTCCACCTGTTTTGCATTTGGCTAGGGTCACTGTCACTACTGTTAGCATGAGTCGCTACCTGGACCCTACAGAGGTTGCACACAGAGTCGAACTCCTCCAGGATGGCACATCAATACCATTGCCAGAAGGTTTGCTGTGTCTCCCAGCACAATCTCAAGAGCATGGAGGAGATTCCAGGAGACAGGCAGTTACGCCAGCAGAGCTGCACAGGGACGTAGAAGGTCTACAACCCATCAGCAGGACCGGTATCTGCTCCTTTTTGCAAGGAGGAGCACTGCCAGAGCCCTACAAAAGGACCTCCAGCAGGCCACTGGTGTGAAGTTCTCTGACCAAACAATCAGAAACAGACTCCACGAGGACGGCCTGAGGGCCCGACGTCCTCTAGTGGGCCCTGTGCTCACTGCCCGGCACCGTGAGGCTTGATTGGCATTTGCCACAGAATTGGCAAGTCTGCCACAGGCACCCTGTGCTTTTCACAGATGAGAGCAGGTTCACCCTGAGCACATGTGACAGACGTGAAAGAGTCTGGAGAAGCCGTGGAGAACGTTATGCTGCCTGTAACATCGTTCAGCATGACCCGTTTGGTGGTGGGTCAGTGATGGTCTGGGGAGGCATATCCATGGAGGGACGCACAGACCTATACAGGCTAGACAACGGCACCCTGACTGCCATTAGGTGTCGGGATGAAATCCTTGCACCCATTGTCAGAACATATGCTGGTGCAGTGGGTCCTGGGTTCCTCCTGGTGCACAACAATGCTCGGCCTCATGTGGCGAGAGTATGCAGGCAGTTCCTGGAGGATGAAGGAATTGATAGCATTGATTGGTCTGTACGCTCGCCTGACCTAAATCCAGTAGAACACCTCTGGGAAATTATGTTTCCATCCGACGCCGTCAGGTTGCACCTCAGACTGTCCAGGAGCTCAGTGATGCCCTGGTCCAGATCTGGGAGGAGATACCCCAGGACGCCATCTTTCGTCTCATTAGTAGCATGCCCCGACTTTCTCAGGCATGCATACACGCACGTGGGGGCCATACAAATTACTGAATACCATTTTAAGTTGCTGCAAGGCAATTTCAGCAAAATGGACCAGCCTGCCGCATAATTTTTTCACTTTAATTTTTGGGGTGTCTTTGAATCCAGCCCTCTGTAGGTTGATAATTTTCATTTCCATCAAATGATGTGGCATCCTCTTGTTCCTAACACATCACCCAGGCCATATCAGTATAAATAAACAGCAGGATTTATTGCCCCATTGAGATCTGATGTGTTTTCAAAGTGTTCCTTTAATTTCTTTTTTCCTTTAATGTTATTTTATATCAGTGATTGATTTCAGAAAATCTCAGAATTTCTTGTTTTGATTCAGCCAAAGATGTAGGAATGATGATAAATCTTGTTGGACACACAGAACGGCTGCCTGTGAACCCTGCAGATGTCGCTGTGAACTCTGACCCCTGTGTTGTCGTTCGGTCCTGCAGGGTCTGGCCATGCTGTGCGAAACCATCGAGGACTGCTGGGACCACGAGGCCGAGGCCCGCCTGTCCGCCGGCTGCGTCGAGGAGCGCATCGGCCAAATGCAACGCCAGGCCCCCATCATCGGACCCGAGGAGATCGTCACTGTGGTCACCATGGTGACGAACGTTGACCTCCCGCCCAAGGAGTCCAGCTTATGATCGGCCGGTCGACCCAGAGGGGAAACAAACGTCCGACCCTGGTTGGTCGGCTTCCTGTTCCCTCCCCCTTTTTATTTTTTTTTTATGTTGGTCTTTTCTCCTTCTTGGTTCCTCGCCGCATCAAGTCGAGATCCGCCTCATTTTGATACGTGTGCCTGAGGATTTTAATGTTTGGAGGGTTTTTTTCTCTCTCGCCAGGTGGGACGACGATGCTTGGAGATGGAAAAAAAGAAAGACAAACCCTGGTTTGATCATGTATTGTTTTTATATCCACACACGAGACGAACACGGAGTAATTTCACTGAACTCTCAGCGCATTTTAATGTTTCAAAACAAGAAGAAAGGATTTTAAAAAAAAAGACGAGCGCGTGGCTCCTGAAGCGTTTGCTGTTCTTCTTCTTCTGTGGACGATCGTTCTGCCAACAAAGCAACAGCTTCTGAATGTTTATAGTGTAATGCTGCTGTACATAGTGAATCACGGAGCCGGACCACCTGGTAATCAGCTCATTGTAACGGAGGAGGGGGTCCATTTTCAAACCATAAACCTCCTTCAGCCGGCTATACCTCAGTTCAGACGGACACCGTTGTTCCAATCCTCCCCGCTCACCGCTACGACCCACCAACCGCCAGCTGTCCCTCCCTGCTCCCGTTCATTTGAACTTGTTGGTAGATCCATGAAGTTGTCCCTTTTTAAAGTGGTTTCTTTTCTTGTTAATTAGATGTTTGAGAACTGGATATCTGTTGTTTATTTCTCCTTTTTTTTCTTTTCTATCGTTTTTCTGAATTAATCTCCAGAAAAACACAGACAAGACAAGCCGCTCAGTATTCGGTTTCCCAGCCTGGCGTGCTGTCAGCTGAGCCAGCTTGCTTCGGATTCAGTCGCACGCATCTTTTATCGTTTCGGGGGTTTTAGTACTATCAAGAGTCTCCGCTGTCTTTTTGATACACCTCAGGAATCTTTGCTACTCGCCACGCCCAGACCCGAAACCGATTCCTCCCTCTCTCTTCGGCTCGCCGCTCGGCTCATTCAAAAGCCGTTCCTCTTCCATGCTTTCTTCTCAGTCGGCTCCCAGGAAGCGGTGAGTCGAAGCAAGACGAGGAAGAATCCCCCCAGCTTCCCTCCTCCATCCTGGTGCCATTTCTACCTGTCTGTATTAGTTACTCTCGTCGATGTCAGGCCAAACGGATGTACTAGACGTTTTGAGGGACGTTGAACACTGGTGCCGGCATACCTGCAGTCTCTCCTCAAGCTTCGGGGCGGTTTCCAGTGAGGCGGTTTGCAAACATCAAGAGTGAAATATGAGGAAACTTCTCTTAGAGGATCATGCTTTGAGTTTTAATAAAACGCTGTTTTGTAACGGTAAAAAAAGAGCCAATTTAGTCATTGTATACAGCTTTAGGTTTTCTTAAACTCATCATGGATATAAATGCCTTTAATTTCCTATAAGAGGGTATTTATCTAAATTATTTACAATCTACTCATAGCTTGGACAGTGTTTCTAAGTTTTAAAGTCTCCCTCAAACAATTTGACTCTCAGCATTACAGCTTCCTTTCATCTGAAAGCCAACGTTTGGTTCATTTTTCAGGCCATGGCAAAGTGGGGACACTTTTACTTACGGAGCCCCTAAAAGGACATGGAGGGAAATAATAATCTTTTGCGAGATCCCGCAAAACTTTTGCGAGATCTCTCAAAAAATAAACTTTTGCGAGATCTTGCAAAAAATAAACTTTTGCGAGATCCCGCAATACTTTTGCGAGATCTCGTAAAACAATTGCGGGATCTCACAAAAGTATTGCGAGATCCTGCAAAAGTCTTAAGGGATCTTGCAAAATTATTAAGGGATCTCGCAAAAGTATTAAGGGATCTCGCAAAAAATAAACTTTTGCGAGATCCTGCAATACCTTTGCGAGATCTCGTAAAACAATTGCGGGATCTCACAAAAGTATTGCGAGATCCTGCAAAAATATTAAGGGATCTCGCAAAAGTATTAAGGGATCTCGCAAAAGTATTGCGAGATCTCACAAAAAATAAACTTTTGTGAGATCCTGCAATACCTTTGCGAGATCTCGTAAAACAATTGCAGGATCTCACAAAAGTATTGCGAGATCCTGCAATAGTATTAAGGGATCTCGCAAAAGTATTAAGGGATCTCGCCAAAGTATTGCGGGATCTCGCAAAAGTATTGCGAGATCTCGCAAAAAAATAAACTTTTGCGAGATCTCGCAAAAAATAAACTTTTGCGAGATCCTGCAATACCTTTGCGAGATCTCTTAAAACAATCGCGGGATCTTGCAAAAGTATTGCGAGATCCTGCTAAAGTGTTGCGGGATCTCGCAAAAGTATTGCGGGATCTCGCAAAAGTATTGAAGGATCTCGCAAAAGTAATGCGAGATCTCGCAAAAAATTTACTTTTGCGAGATCCTGCAATACCTTTGCGAGATCTCGTAAAACAATTGCGGGATCTCGCAAAAGTATTGCGAGACCCTGCAATACTTTTGCGAGATCCCGCAAAACTTTTGCGAGATCCCGCAATAGATCTCACAAAAGTTTTGCGGGATCTCGCAAAAGTATTGCGGGATCTCGCAAAAGTATTGCGAGATCCTGCTAAAGTATTGCGGGATATTGCGGGATCTCGCAAAGGTATTGCAGGATCTCGCAAATGTTCTTTTTTTTCCCCCTCCATGTCCCTTTAGGGGCTCCGTAAAAACTAATAATCGTCTGTAGGGATTTATTGAAGACTTTCCAAATTTGTATAAACATATTTTTCATACGCCCCAAATTAAGTTAATTTATGTTTGACTTGATGAACTTTTCCCTAAAACTTTTTTAACTAAAAAATTAACGAAGTAGAAACGGTAAGCTTGAGATGCAAACATCTGCACACGCTTTTCTCGCAGCAACAACGCAGCAAACCTGAAGGAAGTCAAAGCCATCACCTTAATTTACACACTGTAGCAAGAGAACGGCATCCGCCGCCTCCTCTCTCTGCCGCTGCCGTAGAAACGCAGCTTTTCATCAAAGGTCAGGGATGAGAATCGCTGAAAATGAAACGAAAAACCTCCAGCAGCCCTTCAATAAGCACTACCTCACTCGCAGGGATTTCTTTTTGGGGTAGAAGAGTGGCAAACAAACCAAAATCAGGAAGAAACGTAAAAAGGCGACGGATAGCTTCCATCAGAAAAAAAAAATGAAGTTAGAAAGAAGTTTCCTCGTTTTCACTGCCATAGCCCAGAAACCAACATCATAGAGTCGTAAAATGCAAAAAGTCACGCAGTATTTGAGCCAATTTGGATTTTTAACCGCTGTAAAAATAAAAAAAAAACAGAGGAGCAACTGAAACTGCGATCAGGAAACCGACCCCAGCTGATAAACACCATTCAGGGATTCAGTACTATGCTCTTCTAAGTTCTAGCGAGTTTATATGCAACCAGTGCCGCAAACTTTACCCTACGCTTCTGTAGGATCTGCTGCAGGAGTGGCTTTCAATACACAAACACACAAATACCTTGTAGCATTTTAATTTGTGTCCCCTTCTTTCTTTTATTATTTTTTAATCCGTGACCTTACATATTGATATGTCGTATTTATTTTTATTGTTTTGTTTTTCTGGTCTGAGGTTTCGGGGATCAGAGCTCAGGTGCAACTCCAGATAGAGACACGAGGAGTTGGCACGTTTTGCGGATGTTTGTCGTCGTTATTATGGGGTTGTGGGTGGGATCTAATTCAGGAAATATTTTCATTAATTCAAAAAAAAAAAAAAAACAATAGATATAAACTATAACATGCTTCTTTCTATTCAGTCTATGGACAAACGACCGAAAATGAATGTTCTACAGACTCCTGGATTCTATATAAATATCTATATATATATATATATATGAATATATATAAAGTGTGTACTTTGATGGATTGAGCCTGGCCCTGTGTAACACTTAGAGGGCCTCGTATTCGGCTGGTGTCGTGTGATTGTGCCCTGTCCTGTAGGAAACGGTAAAAGCAACCCGCCTGGTTGTTCGTTTATGCAACAAACAGAAGTACAGTTAAAAGGAGCAATTCAGTTGATCAAAAAAAGCTTAATTAAAGCAATCTGGATGAAATAGTTTGCCATTTTGCCAAACAAACCCCTCGGTTTCCCTCAGGTCTTGTTCAATCTGCCACATAAAGGCGTACTAACGGCTTTCTGAGCGTGCAGGCTTTTACCGTTTCCCACGGCGACCTTTCTCCAGCCCAGCACCTCACATTGCTGTGCATATAAACTACCCGTGAAACATTTGTGTCTTGTTGCCTCCCACTATTTTAAGCAGTCTATGACCTGTACAGACATAACTACCCGTTCTCGACTATATACTCTGAGCTGAATCTTTCTAAGTGTGTGTTGAACTTCAGTGTTTCCTCTACATTCACTTTGTGTGTGAAAGTTGCCCTGTTACTATGCTAAACCTTTTCTTTAACATAGCATACGTTTGTGAAGCCATTCAATTGAAAGGAAACAACATTCAGCCTGAGGAGTTCCTCTAGGAGGCTGTTTAGTTACCCTGACTTTTGTTGTCAAAGAGCCATTGCAATACTTCCTAATGTGAAACTACAGTCATCTACCACCAGTATTTCCAGGGTTCCTACACAGGGCGGAAACTAACTAATAATCTTGTCCGTTTTTCAATAATCTGGATTATTATTGGGTTAAAATAGGTGTTTGAGCCTTTTATCTTGTGAATAAACACAATAAGATGATTAAATGCCTCATTTTAGGGATTATTGTGTCAATATTCTTTTCTTAAGACAAGAAAATAAATTATATTTTAACTACATAATTTAAAACCTGACTATGACTAAATGGTGTTTATAGATAATTTGATAATTTTCATGAGTTTACTTCTGATTTTTTTTCTCAAATAATCTTAGGAAACCCGTCCAAATAAACAGAAGCAGGACAGATCATTTTTTTAAGATAATCTAAATCTTAAAAAAGCAAAAAACAAAAAGAAAATAAGCATACGGCTTTAAACTAATATAAATTCTGAGATATTTTATCATGACTTGATGGGAAAAAATGTACCATAATTTTAATGAAATAGTTTTTATAATCTCACCGATTGATTTATACCAGCACGTTCTTATTATAAGTGAATAAAATGTATTTATAAAGCGCTTTTCACAGATAAAAACCACAAATTACTTAAAATGAATACAGTAAAACATATTGGGAAAGAAAAATATACAACAATAAATGTAGCAAAAGTAAGAATCCACTATGGAAAGACTTTATATGCGATATCAAAACTGTAATTAAAAGAAAACAATAAAAAAAATGGGATTCAGATTTCACAACAAAAATTTCTATTTCCTATTTTAGCTTTACTACTAAGAAAATTCCAGCTTTACTTCTTTTAAAAGGAAATAATCGTAAAACAAGCTCATTATCTTATTTCTAGGTAGAAAGCCGCACTAAAGCCCAGGCAATAAATGAACTTTTTTACCATTTCACCTCAAAATATCTGGTAAAAATAGCCTGAAAAGAAAGATGAGTAGGAACCCTGTTTCATTCCAGCCTTGATCTCCTTTTCTTTCCCCACCTGTCAGGATTTTAGAGGAAACATTGAACCTGGGTGACCACAGAAACACAAACACTACAGCTGTTTTTCATTTCTCCAGCCTCTGGAGCCGCAGCGCTGAGCTGAGATCTGCTGTGACCCACTCTGGCGATGGCGTCTGAGGTTCAGGGTTTTTGATTTCGGTCAAGAAAGGTTAAGAAAGCTGTGACTGTAGATTTCTTGGTGCTGATGAAATAATGTGAAGATAGAAAACATAAAAAGCTGGATTGTTGAGAGGAAGTAGAGAAAAGCGACGTAGGAACCCTGGAAACATCCCAGAGGAGATGACTGATCCCCGATCAGCGCTGTGGCTCTCTGCCAACGTTAGCAGACCATGGTTTTTATCAGCTGAAGTGATCCACATGATGTAAATAAATGTGTTTTTAGATTGTGAACCTTTCTTCTGTCTTTTTGTGTCTCTAATTGATTTGTCTGAAAACTAAAAGTGGAATAAATTAGTATTTAGAAAGATTTGGTTAAACACCCATTTACATGAGTTCCTTTTAACCTTTAATTAAACTTATTTTATACAGATTTACTGTTTAAACATTTCATATTTTCTTAATCTCACCCTTACATCCAAGCTATTATTTTAATGCATTTGTTTAGTCAGGCTAAAGGGTTTAAATAAATCATTTTTTTATTTATTTTGAAGTGTTTTGCAGAATCAACAACTGAGTTTGTTTCCTATTTAATGAAGTCATGTTCAACCAACACAAAGTTTTTAATTTTAAGGTGGAGTACTTTGGCTAATCTGAAAAGTGTGGCCTGCACTGGAAAAAAATCGAAATCTAGATAAGTCACTTTTGCTTAAAATACGTGCATTTGTTCTGGAATTCAGAATGTAAAAGAGAAATTTTGCCAATGGAACAAGACAATTTACACTTAAAATAAGAAAACACAATTATATTGTCTTAGTTCAAGTGCATTTTATCTAAATATCTTATTTTAGGAGTAAAAATACTCATTCCTTTTGCAAATCATTTCATTTACCTGCTCAAATTAAGGGTAAATATACTTAATTTGAGTAATGTTTACTTATTACTAGATTGTTTTTCCAGTTTGCATTTGTATTCCCTGACCCGTCTGCTGTGATCCTTAATCTTCAGACGTTCTAAAATGTTCTTAAACACCTTCAGAGCAGCTGAACTTGGATTATTTCATGTGGAAGGACAGAGGACTCCTCGGGAGGCACCTGACTATGGATGCGAATCGTTACCATATTTAAAATGAAAAAGCATTTTCAGAAATGCTTTTTCCATTTTAAGAATGTGGCTGCTTTGTTTGACTCATAAATTAGTAATCAATCATTCTATTTGCATTTTCATTTTCTTCTTCAAGTCTGCTCATCATTTTACCGGTACTAATAATTAAAATGAAAAAAAGACATTTTAAGATTTATTTTTCAAAATGTACCCCAGCAAATACATACCAAAATTCATTTTGAAATGTAAAATTTGAAGATAAAGCATTTTCAGGAATGCTTTTTCAATTTAAGAATGTGGCTGCATTATTTGACTCATAAATTAGTAATCAATCATCCTATTTGCATTTTCATTTTCTTCTTCAAGACTGCTCATCATTTACTTAATTAAAATGAAAAAAAGACATTTGAGATTTATTTTTCAAAATGTACCCCAGCAAATACATACCAAAATTCATTTTGAAATGTAAAATTTGAAGATAAAGCATTTTCAGAAATGCTTTTTCAATTTAAGAATGTGGCTGCATTATTTGACTCATAAATTAGTAATCAATCATTCTATTTGAATTTTCATTTTCTTCTTCAAGTCTGCTCATCATTTTACTTAATTAAAATAAAAAAAAAGACATTAAAGATTTATTTTTCAAAATGTACCGCAGCAAATACATACCAAAATTCATTTTGAAATGTAAAATTTGAAGATAAAGCATTTTCAGAAATGCTTTTTCATTTTAAGAATGTGGCTGCATTACTCATAAATGAAATTAGTAATCAATCATCCTATTTGCATTTTCATTTTCTTCTTCAAGACTGCTCATCATTTTAATTAAAATAAAAAAAAGACATTTGAGATTTATTTTTCAAAATGTACCCCAGCAAATACATACCAAAATTCAATTTGAAATGTAAAATTTGAAAATGAAAAAGCATTTTCAGAAATGCTTTTTCATTTTAAGAATGTTGCTGCATTACTCATAAATGAAATTAGTTATCAATCATCCTATTTGCATTTTCTTCTTCAAGACTGCTCATCATTTTACTTAATTAAAATAAAAAAAAAGACATTTGAGATTTATTTTTCAAAATGTACCTCAGCAAATACATACCAAAATTCAATTTGAAATGTAAAATTTGAAAATGAAAAAGCATTTCCAGAAATGCTTCTTTTTTTTTTTTAAGAATGTTGCTGCATTACTCATAAATGAAATTAGTAATCGATCATCCTATTTGCATTTTCTTCTTCAAGACTGCACATTTTATGTCATAATCAAAGAGAAAATAGCGGACATTGCTTTTTCATTTTCATGGTCTGCCAGCAAAGTACTGTCCACAACTCCAAAACGAAAAAGCATTCTGAGCGGCGGGCACGCCAGCGGTCGCTCTTCCTCCGGTCCTTGCTGACCGGGCTTTCGTAAAATGAAAAGCATTTCTGAAAATGCTTTTTCATTTTAAATATGGTAATGATTCTCTTCCATACCTGAAGGGAACTGATGTCACTGGACATGATTTTCAGAGGTAATAACGCTTTAAAAAAAAGAAACTGAACTGTTTCCATATAAACACCACTAGGTGGCAGCAGAGCGCATCTTTAAATGCTCAGAACATTATTGAAGGCTCATTAACATCTATAAAAAAAGAAAAAAAAATGTTTTTTTTATTCAATAATTTATTTTGAAACATTCAAACTCATGGCAGCAAAGCACATGACATCCAGAGTCTAAGCGAAAGCAGATGTGGCCCACTGCTTGAGGTCGGTGGGGCACTGAGGGTACTTCTGCAGCGCCTCCATGATCTGACTGTGGTCCAGCATGAGCCTCATCAGCTGGTACTCCCTCTGGGTTTTGGCCGAGGAGCTGTCGGCCGGTTGGATGAGCTCCAGCTGCTGCAGGTGCTCGAACGCCTGCAGGGGAAAAGGCGCGGTGCGTTACCTCACTGCTGAGTTTGGTTTCCTTAACAGGAAGGAGGGGGCTTACCTTCATAATGACCGGCTGCTCAAAGTTGTACATGGAGTTGGACTTCCTCTGCAGGAACTTCTTAAACTCTAAACACATAGAGAGGGAAGGAAAAACCAAAGGATCCATGATAAAAGGTTGACCATTTATTTTTTTCTGTTGAGTCTAAGGCAACGTTTCAACGTTTTCCAAGGACCCCCTAATTATATATATTGTATGAAATTGTGTTCTAGCAAACTGGTCCTATAGTCCTCTATTACAGATGGAGGAATGTAACTAAAGTAATTTCTCCCTGGGATTATTAAAGTATTTCTGATTCCTGGTTGATGGGACAGGTGTTGTGAATGAAACGGTGCCTGGATTGGAAGATCATTAATGACTAAAAGACATCTTCTGCCTCCATTTATCTGTTTACTACAATGTGTTGAATTCTTGTTAATGAGTATTTAAAGACATTTCAATTAGTGGAAAAAATTGCAAGGGGAAATATAAAAGAAAAAGGCTAATCAACCAAAATTGTTGGGGTTCTGACTTAAACTGGTTAAATAACCAGGAAGATGACGAAAATATTTCGTTGACGCCCCTTTTTCCCGTAACGACGACGAGACGATTAACGCACAAAAATAGTTTCCGTAAAATAAAAATATGGCGAGAATAAAAAATGATTTTCATTAACAAGACCAAGACCAGATGAAATTTACAAGCCATGGACTAACGGACATTAAAAAAATGTAAGTGTTTATAATTAATTTGAAATTTGTAATCATTAATATAAGTGTTTCCTGAACTTCATAGAAGATTCCGCATTGTTGCCCTGTTTGTCCCTACATGGCGCCTTCCACCA
>NW_015150516.1:1568981-1570327 GCF_000732505.1 Cyprinodon variegatus
AAGGGTTTCTAACCTAATTAGAGTTAAATCTGCTTTAAGTCTAGAATTTTTAAAATTTCCTCAGAAACCTTCATCCTTGGATTTTTCTGAGCTATTTGGAGTTGGACTTTCTGGTGTGCCTTGGATCAGCGTCCTACTAATGAATAGTGAGACTAAGTGGAGTATAAACATGATAGAATTAAAGATCTTTCCTCTTGTGGCTCAAAGCAAACGCTAATCACAGCCCTACCATTGTGAACCATCTGCAGATTAAACGGCTCTCCTTCATAGACGTCATTGAGGTGTTTCATGGCGATGATCAGGCACAGCTCCAAGATGGACAGACCTACAGAAAAGAGCATTTTAGATCTGATCCGGGTCGGAAATTCTGGGTGACAGTCGGTTGGGCTGTTTTACCGTGGAGCATGTTTGCCTGAGCGTCGGCCAGACACGAGCGACTGGCGTCCAGGAGGTCAGCCGGTGTGATGACTGGTTTAGCAACTGAGACCCGGCTCAAGCACAACATCTAAAGGGAAATTATTAAGTTAGGAAGTTTCCTTCTTTATGGATCCATGCATGTTAAGGAGGGTCATCTCACCAGCAGCATGTGCAAGGAGCGGAAGTCCTTACTAGAGTTGAAGTGTCTTCGCAGGACGTCCTCTACCGACTTGTCTTCACAGAGAGTCTGCAGAAGAAGACGGATGAAAGATCAAGAGCTAGAAAACCCGTTTCTGTTTCAGGGGTGAAGCTTATGGGCTCACAGCGACGGCGGCGTTCCACTCCCGGACAAACTTTCCGTCGGGGAAGTCGTCCGGCAGGCTGAGCTGGGTTTGGACCCGCGCCACGTACTGAGGGAAGGTCAGGGAGCTCAGCAGGTGGATCTGACGGTGGGAAAACCGCGACTTTACCCGCTTCTCCAACAGTTCCAGCACATCCTGGTGAGAAACCACAAATAAAATGTGTTGCAAGTACACGGTTCGATCCTCACAGCCTCAACTCTGCGTCCCTGAGCAAGACCCTTAACCCCACACTGCTCCCCAGGCGCCGCACAATGGCAGCCCACTGCTCCCCAAGAGGATGGGTTAAATGCAGAGGTACATTTTATCCAATGTGGGAATCAATGAAGTTAAATTATTATTAAATAAAAACCAGCAGCATGTTTTACACCACTGTTGGAAATTTTATTTTGTATAGAGGAACATTTTAAACCCATTCTATAGAGCTTTGTTTTCTTACAGAACTTTATTAAAGGGATATTTACGGAAGAGGATTAGGGCCACTGGAAAAAAGTTGATTTTTGATTTTTATTTCAGTTTACCATGGGAAAAACGTCAGAATTCTGACTTTATTCTAAGAATTCTGACTTT
>NW_015150516.1:1571076-1572686 GCF_000732505.1 Cyprinodon variegatus
TGTTTTCTTACAGAACTTTATTAAAGGGATATTTACGGAAGAGGATTAGGGCTACTGAAAAAAAGCTGATTTTTAATTTTTATCTCAGTTTACCATGGGAAAAACGTCAGAATTCTGACTTTATTCTCAGAACCGAGTGAAGCGTGACCCACCAGCCTGCAGGTGAGGCCGACCACGGCGATGGGTGCCTGGGCAGACTGGGAAACGTCAAACAGGTTGTAGAGCAGGGTCTGGTTCTTATGGTGGGCGAACAGGTCGAACTCGTCCAGGACGAACAGGACCGGACGGCTGCTGCTGCGATCCCCTTTTTTCAACGCATCCAGAAGGAAAGCCAAGTTTTCTGCAAAGCTTCCCTGAAACCAAACAGAAATCTTGTTTTTTCCTGCATTTTTTTTTTCCTACTAGAAATGTTCATTATGACTCACAAACACTCTGTCGCCGACAACGTTCTCTAGGTGCAGCTGCCTCGTTATCTCTTTCAGCGCTATTCTGTCATCCGTCTGCAGAAGACCTGGAAAAGCCACAGACGGATGCATGAAGACCTCTTTGCTTTAGTTCATCACTTAAAGCTACTGAAGCTTACCGTTGAGGTGAACCTGCAGGAGGTTTTTCTGCACCTCTGTTACCTCTGACAGCTCCCTCAGCACACTCCTCAGCAGCTGCACATAAACAACCACATGTTACGCCTCAGTCACAATTGGTCATTTCTCTTACCATGGATGCTCACCGTGGTTTTTCCAGCTCCTCTAGGGCCGACAATGAGAACGGAGTTGCTCTCCCCGTGGACCGCTGTTCGCTTCAGCAGCTCCACCAGGTGTCTGCAGGTAAACAGGGACAAGTGAATCACTTCATCTGTAACGCAATAAAGTTATTCAAATGCGGGATAAATTCACTGACTTGTGTTGGGCCTCCACTCCTTCTAGTTTATCTGGAAGCTGCTGGTGGCAAAACCTCTTCCTTAAAATCAGATGAACCTAAGAAAAAAGGTCAATTAATGCGGATTTATTATTCTAAAAAGCATAAGCAAAAGGAAGGAAAGAAAACAGATCCCAGTGTATAAAATGTGAGGGGCTTTGTTCAGAATGTGTTATTGTTCACAAAGGTGTTCCACAAGGATCTGTTTTGGGCCCCCTCTTATTTATCCTGTACAGCGACAATTTTTCTGATGCTAATACAGGCTATTTATTCCCTACAGAAAGCCTTTGTTGCTGTAAAGTATTAATTTATTAATCTTACATTGTTTCTTAATGCTGACAAAGCAAAGTTAATGTTGTTTTTAAATAATAGGAAGGTGTCTAAAACCCTGCCAGTAGTGTCCACTCTGGAGGGGAATGTCGTTGAGGTGGTACATGAATATAAATACCCTGGAATTTTAATTGATAACTCCCTCACCTTCCAACCTTTTATTGATAAACTTGTGAAAAAATTAAAAGTTAAACTGGGCTGCTTCTTCCGTAGTAAGACATGTTTTTCTTTTGGAGTAAAAAAGCGCCTTGTCTCTGCCACTTTTTTAATCTGACCTTTTTTATAAGAATGCTACTTCTTCATGTCTTCAAATGTTGGACTCTGTTTCCCATGCTTCATTAAGGTAGAGCCATGACATCACTGTG
>NW_015150516.1:1573156-1577203 GCF_000732505.1 Cyprinodon variegatus
TTTTTCAGTGGCCCTAACCCTCTTCCGTATAAATAAAATAGAATAAAAAGGAAAGCGTTCTTCTTGTCAAACCTGATCGATGCATTCCCCAATAGGCAGATGTGCTTCTTTGGCTTTTCTTTTACTCATGATGCGAAGGAAAGAAAACTGTAAAACATATAAATACATGGATTATGAAAAACCGAAAACTTTTACAAACATGTATGTTTTTGTGTTGGTAAATATTCTGTATCAAAATAAAATCGGCACAAAACTAATGGTTAAATAACTTATTGCACACAAATCCAAGTTGAGTTTATCAGGGACTATTAATTGCTTTGCTATATAAATAACACATTTTCAATACTTTACTAAAGTCTAGAGAGGATATAATACAAGCCGAATTTAAATAAGGGTGTTACTTTTTAAGAATTCTTCTTAGAAATTAACTGATATTGGGTAAAACGGTCGGAAACAATGTAATATCAACATTCGCTTTATTTAAGAACTGGGTTTGGTGTAACTTTCAGTACGCTCTCGGTTGATTTTAAATCAGTGCGCAGCTATAAAGTTCCGAGCAAACGGACGTTCAGACAATATATCTAACATAGTGACGTTTAATGCAGTAATATGCACAAAGATTTATTTGATAAAAGCGATCTCCTACCTGACGGTAAAAACAAATGTGTCCCGATCTTCGCGGGACCGAAGCTCCGTCACTGATGACCACTTCCTCCTTTGATTCCAGCTCTCCTCTGATTGGTTAAAACACGGACCCAACCGGAAAGCACACAAAATATAAAAGGATAGAGTGAAAAATAGATAGTAAAACAACAAACATAAACAAATAAATAAAAAGAGCAATCTATTGTAAAAATAATAGCAATAACGCTGTTAAAACAGACTGAGAATTGCTGTTATGGAAAAATAACGCAGATGGGGAAATGTCGCCCCCTAGGGCAAAGAAAATATAACGTCGGCGTAATAAATGTTGAGCAAGGTGTTTTACAGCAAAAAAAGATTAAAAGGGTGATATAATATTGACCAATATAGTGCAATTATTTTTCTGATATTTACTTGATGGAATATTTATTCTAATTCATAATGAAATTCTGAAATAACATGTTATAACATACAATGTTTTTTTTTTTAGTTCAAATTTTTTATTGTTGTAGGCAGGAAGCAGAGGCATAGCCAGAAAGGTTTTATAAGGGTGACCAGGCAATAATCAGTGTACACTGAGGGGTGGCTGAAAGTGAAAAGGTGCCAGAACGTCAGGGTCAAACAACCCTGTTTCAACAGGAAAATTAATGCGCATAACATCCATATTTTCTAAATAAACTATCCTTTCCTACAGCCTTGTCAACAAATAGATGCATATATTTAAACATCCGTGCTTTCTAGATAAAAGGTATAGTGGATAAAATTCTTTCAGGTTTGAGTAATGGATTGAACATCTTTTCCATTGTCAATACTTACCTACTTTTATCAACAATCATTCTGCAATAAATTGATATTTACAAGTACTAATATCTACATAAATTGATTATTTAATATGTTTTTATTAAAATGGTTATCTATGATTTCACTAAAGACTCCTAGATAACTTTCAGAGGCATAATTTTCTCTTTACCCCATAAAACACAAAATCTAGTTCTGAAAGAGCATTAATTCTGTATTTATCATCTTTAATCTAATCAGCTTTCTAAAAATATAAAATACACATTTTCTTTGACTGTTCCACTGAAAACCGTATAGAAATAACTCAATATATTTATGTTATTGTATTTTTTGTAAATGTATGAGTCTGACATTGTTTTGACTTTGATTAAACCGGTTTAGGTGTTCACTCCTCCACAGTAATGATAAACCTCGGACGATGCTTCAAATGCTCGATGCAGCTTCGAGCTGATGGATGAAAAGAGCAGAGTAAACTAGCAGATATCTCAGAAATCGCCTCCTTCGCTGAGCGCCTGTTTATTCTGTCACATTATGGTAAAATACGACCTTCTGCCGACACACCTAGCCCTCAGTCTGCCCTTAAATAAACACATAAAGAGCTTTTTTTTTTTTTTGTAACTCTGGCTGATTTCCTCCAGGTTTGACCTTCAGAGCTGGAGTTTCCTCACAGCCACACTCCTTGTTTTCAAGCTTTCATTTGTTTTACTGATCCTAGTTTACAGCTGCAAAGACCAGGGCAGATAATGAGCAACACTGCAGCTCAAGCACACATTGAAATCCTGTATAACAGGATGTTTTTTTTTGTAAGAAACAAATTAATTGATGATTCATTCTAGTGATTATTTTTTTAGACCAGAAAATAATTTATGACTCACATGACTGAAAGAAACATGTTACAGAGGAACAGATTTGCAGCAGTACCAGTGGGTACATCCCTGCTGCTCTACAGGATTTAGGAGCTTAATGATACAGTAAATTAACTGATTATTATCAATGTGTTAACATAATACTGGGCTGAAAAACAAACAAACAGCCTCTATTGCTAGAGCAGCCACTATTACTGCCCTTTAGACTATTGTTTATTGATCAAATAATGTGTCAAGTGTTCACAATGCAGACCAGTTTATTGCACCAACTCCTCATATCAACCGCAAGCAAGGTGGTGGCGGTATGATGCTTCGGGCTTGTTTTACACCCACAGAAGCAGGACACCTTGCAGTCACTCTGCTGATCTAGAGGGAAATATCAATCCTTCTGTCTAACATATGAAGCTTGGTCATATTTTAGATATGATTTGGTTTGTTTGTTTGTTTTTTCCCCCTGAAAAATACTCCTATATGGCGCCCCCTATAGGAGGAGTTCTCTTTTGTTTGTGTTTTGTCATTTTTTTCCAGTAGTACATGGGGTATGACTTATATTTGTGTTTACAATCAGTTTAAATGTGTATAATAAGGTGATAATTAATTTGCTGTTTCTGAAATACAGATTTAATAGAATGTGTTCTATGATGTTTATGCTGCTATTTTTTTTTTTTTTTTTACAAATGATTATTTTCTTAAAGTTGTGCATGTTCTTAAAAATTGCATTTTATGAAATTGTTCGTATTTTTTCCACACTAATATCTCAGGTGTTTTTCATTGCCTTGATTTTTAAAAACATGCATAAATGTTGATTTGTTTGCTTTCCCAGCTGTTAGGAGGCGGTAAAAGTCTGTTGTGTTTTCCTAATTTATGCATTTATTACAGTTTTTTTTTTTTTTTCATTTTAAAGTTTGTATTTGCACATCTTTTTTATTCTCCTATTTGTCAGATTATACTCTGTATAAAGTTTTGTTCTTGTTTGGGTTTATTTATTCTGTATCTCACATTTATTTGACATTTCCTTTGAAATATGTTGGTTTTAAAATATAATTTTCTATTTGAATTTTAAATTTTTTGCTGTGAAATTTATCAAATGTTGATCCCGGTGAGAGGCAATTATTATTTGAACTCCTCTGTGTTGAAAATGCTTTTTGAAAATTTAAAAATGTTGTACCTTTTTTTTTTTTTATCTTGTAACATTTTGAAATATTTTTTTCTTTTTCCCCAACAGAATCCCTAATTGTTTTTTTTGTTTTGTTTTTTTTTTGTCTGATATTACCACTTATTTGTTTGTTTACCTTGTTGAGTTTTAATCTATGCTTTGTAGATCTAGGTTTTTGACATTTTGTCTCAGGTCTGATCAGTATTAATTGTTTCACTGTGACTCAGACTCATGAATACGCAAGAGCATTAGGGCCACTGAAAAAATAAATATTAAAGTTAACGGATTTTTAAATATTATTTCAGTTTAATATGGGAAAAATGTCAGAATTCTAACTTTAATCTCAGAATTGTGGATTTTAATGTAGATGGGCACCATGAAGGAAGAGATGTGGGAGCACTCAGCTTCACTGACAAAGAAGTGAGTTGTTACGGAGGGCCAGTGACCCATTGGTGGAAAATTATGGAATTAGGCGACTTTTTATGACCCCGAGGGGTCCGCGGTGATGCTATTTCATTAATGGAAGAACAGAAGGTGATTAAAACAAGCGAGCTACTCTCTAAAACAGATATGGGAACGGTGGGA
>NW_015150516.1:1578348-1587143 GCF_000732505.1 Cyprinodon variegatus
TGAAAAAAAGTCAGAATTCTGTCATTAAAGTCAGAATTCTGACTTTTTTTCATATTATACTGAAATAAAGTTTAAAAATACATTAATCTTTTTTAGTTTTTCAGTGGCCCTGATTCCTCATTATGAGATGAAAGTCAGAATTCTGAGATTAAGATAGAATTCTGACTTTTCCCATATTATTTAATATTATTTAAATAGTATTTAAAAATCAGTTACATTTTTTTTTTTTTTTTCAGTGGCCCTAATCGCCCTCCGTACATGAAGCCCCCTCTGTTTGCTGTTGTTTCCTCCCTAAACTTTGCTGCTCCACAGCTCCTGAATGCAGCGTCTGGAGTAAACGTGCATCACCTCTCCCATCTGCTGGCGGAGCGCTCCGCGCATGCGCACTGCGGCTCTCCATCATCTCCAATATTCCAGTGTAGGAGAAGCAGCAGCAGCAGAGAACTAATGGGTAGGCTTCTAATTCTTATTTTTCTCCTCATTTTAAACGCCCCCCTCGCTTCTTTCTGTCACTCTTTCAGCAGCGGGATGCACTCGCTGGGGTGTCCGGGTAAGTAGGCTCGCTTTTCGGCCTGGTTTTCCACGGACAGGAGCGTTACAGAGCCCGAAAAGCGTCTCCCTCTTCATCTGCAAACGCAACGGGTTAGCAAGGCTATGAGCTAGCATGCTAAGCTAACGTGCTAACTCGGCCTGGCCCTGGCCTTTCCTTGCCCCCATTTGGCTCGAAACCCCAACTGGGCCCTTGCTTAGATTTTCTTCCTCGATAAATGAGAGTCGGAACCCGGGCTGCGGCTGCCGGACCCCCCCTTCCCCTCCGAACCCGGTTCCGGTTAGCAGATTAAAAACCCAACGGCTGTTAGCTTTAGCTGAGCTCTTCGTCTAGTGCATTTTCCTTACAACAAGCTAGCAGGCTAATAGCTAGCTCTACATAGGCTCCAGAGCAGCAGAGAGCCCCCTGACTGGTCCCAGTCCGCTTTTCTGACATCGAACTGGTTTTACTGGGACCGAACAGACGTTAGAGCAGATAAATAAAGCAGGTTGCTGCTGTTCAGCTTGGCTAAAGCTTTTTATCTCACCTACACTATAGGCTCTGCTTGTTTTGGACATGTACACAGACGTCTGTCATGTTCTCCAGGGTTTGGGGGTAAACTGCTGTCATTTAGCCAACAGTTAAAGCTGTCAGGTTTGACTCTTAAAGCTGCTTGATCTTTAAAATCTTTAAATTTCCCTCAACCTGCTCGGATTGATTAGATTCTGAATATAAACATAGAGCATCTGCATGTTTAGCAGACCATAATGAGCAGCTGATGGTCCTGTAAAGGATGGCTATTGTAATCATTGCATCCATTTGTGTTTTTTTTATTTTGTTTATCAGGAAATAATTCAAAGGGATTTTATGAAAACAAGCAGTTTAATTTCCTATGTGCAAAAATCATCACCAGCTTTCAGACCTTTAGTCACAAAAAGATTATTCTATTGTTTTCTTTTTCATTCTGTTCGAAATCATGAGTGTCAGTGAAAAACAGGCAGCCGGCGTGTTTTAAAAAGCGTAGATATCAGGGTTATTTATGACAATGATATCCGTAAGAAGTTTTCCTCTCCGAAAACAGTAGATCTATGTCAAATATAGATGTTTTCTGCTGCATTTTTCATTTGAAATAGTTGACAGACTAGTTTAATGCTTCACTTTACACCCCAAAGCAAACATTTCTTTTCAACAGATTTGAGACTGCTGAGAATGTTTACTTGTATAATTAAATCAAGCAGGGTGCTGTTTCCCTTCATGCTGCTATGTTGGCGTAATATCTGTATCTCAGACATTTTAAATCCAGAGGATCTTTTCAATTTTTTGCCACACTTTTTTTCTTAAAAGCATAGATTCTTTACAACCTCACCTTGGTTTAGACCAGAGGTCACGGATTAGCGGACCGCGGTCCGGATCCGGACCAACCTGCTGGCTAATCCAGACCCAACCTGATTTAAAACATTTATAAATTACTGCATGTTTTCCGGCGACAATTTCACTTGCACCGCTTCTCCTGTTAATACGGTAAAGCCCTCCGGAGCGCAAATGCCACCTTCAGTGTACTCAAGTCAATCAATTTTCAAATCTCAAATTGATTATTTCCATGGTAGCATAATGATGAGAGTTCTGAACCCTGATGTTCAACATTATAATATACTCAGATGCCAATGGCAAATCCACAAAAGGTGGAAAAAATAAAATAAAATACAAAACCTTGTCAAATACAAGCACAATCTACGAGAACCAGCAGAAGAGTGTTGCAGTTTTTTTTATGGCCACAGGTGGCAGTGTTGTTACTAAACTTAGTAATGCATATTTAAAACAGTGCGGCAAACTATAGAGCAGAGGTTACGGATTAGATTCACTTGTGCCGCTTCTCCTGTTACTATGGTAAAGCCGTCCGGTGCGCCGGGACGAGGCTAACCATGATACAAATTGGCCAATGAGCTGTCAGTCTGGGTTGCTGCTGCTGCTACTTTTAGACACAGCAGGCAAACCTGTGGCAAGCCGGGCGATGGGAAAGAAGGAGAAGACGAGGAGAAAAAGAGAGCAGAGAAAGTGTGGACTGCTGGAAGAACTGCGGTGAACTGGTGAAAGAAAAGTGAAATGGCTTGCTCAAAGATGACCCTGCACATTTAGAGGATGTTTGGCTCAACCTGCTGCTGTGAAGCAGGATTCTCCACCATGAACAGAATCAAAAAGAAATCTGGATCCAGGCTCAAAATGAGCACCTTGATATGTGCTTTAGAATAGCTTTGTCTCCATTTAAACCCAGGTTTAAAAGCCTGCAGGGCAACATAAAGCCCACTGCTCTCATTAAACAATAAAGAAGAGAGAAAAAATAACAAACGATCAGTTCAGGTGTTTTATAAAATATGTGAATCAGAAAATTGTCTATATACCAAACTAAAAGATTGTTGTTCTCTACACAAAATGTTCTTTTTTTTTTTATTTGGAATTTCATTTTATAACATGGATGCATAAAAATCTCATTTTATGTCAGTGTTAAATTCAGTTTAAAGTAACAGATTATAATTAGAAATGTCTCCGGACCTTTACTGGTTGATGATTTTCTTTATTCGGATCCCGCTGATTTTTTATTTTTAATTACCCCTGGTTTAGACAGTAAAAAGTGTAGCGTAGTCTAAAAAAAAAAAAAACCCTGCTGCCTCTGTGACTGTAAATCAAACACTTAGATTAAAGGTGCTTTCCTTACTCTAAATCTTTTGATTTATTTGGCCTTTATTCAGAATGAAAAAGCTAAGAGATTAAATCACAGAGTGCATTAAGACATAAAAAGTCAACCCAAGAGTTGAATTTTATAGGACTCGTCTATTATCCAAAAGGTTTTACAGAACTGCAATTAAACTTTCTCTTTTATTCATTAACACTTTTATAAAAAAAAAAAAAAAGAGCAGAATATCCTGTTTGTGATCTAAATATCTGGTTGGTGGTTACGCTGTTTAGCTGAATCGACACGGGAGGACATCCTTTTCTAAACCATATAAAAACAGCTGTACTCATAGAAAGTGCTAAAAATAGTCCGATGAATGAGGTTCTTCATGATGTGTTTAGTGTCGAAAAAAGAAACAATTTTAAGCACATTTGATTCTGCTTTAGTTGTTAAAGTTCTATATTCATAAGTAGTACGCTGATTATGCCATGCTACAATGATTTATTTTACCGTGTTTAATGTAGAAGATATAATTTTCAGTTTTAATAAACTTGACTTCTATACTGAAGACTTTCTTTTGCAGTAAAAACAGCAACACAGAAAATGTTACTTTAAGATCAAAATAATTTAATGCCAAAGTAAAGGGATGAAACATAATCAGGATAAAAGTCTGAGAAATGTATTTGCCTTTAAAACTGCCTGGTCAACCAAATGGTTGACCATTTGCTCTGCAAAATGCAGGTTGGAGGTTGACAAGGCAGTTAAGGGGTTTGGACATTTTCACATGTGAAGTGCATTTCTCATTAAATATAAATTTTCTACTTTCATTTTCTACTTTTCACAATTCAATTCAGTTTATTTCTATAGCGCAAATTCACAACAGATGTCATCTCAAGGTACTTTACAGTTCACCAGATCATACAGTCAAATTGATTCAAAGTTTTCTATCTATCTACCAGTTCATTGCAACGACTCATTGACTCGAATGCAATCCCTCACACTAAGCATGCTTTTAGCGACAGTGGAGAGGAAAAACTCCCTTTTAACAGGAAGAAACCTCCAGCAGAACCAGGCTCAGTGTGAGCGGCCATCTGCTGAGACCGACTGGGGTTCAAGGAGACAGAAACAGAGGCACAAAAAGCAACTGTAAAAGGCGGCCCCATCCAATTGATTAACTAATAAAAATATATTTGCAGAGGCACGGTAAAAACGGATCAAACCTAAAATTTCAGGCTGATGCGCGTGTTTCTTTAGCAAATGCATAAACTAAATATAGCCGATAAACTATGAGGAATTTCTCAGTAGGTTTCTCTCAGGTCATATTTTGACAGTAGTTACACTAGTGATATATGTACTATAAGTATCCACAATATAGAGTCACTCCTGTCAGACTTTCACTCAACAGTAATGTGTTATCTGTCTCTGATATCTCCACTCTCCCATCTAAACATTATAACCCGAGGTAAAAATGTATGGTTTTTAGCCATTATAAAACAACACACTGGTTATTTTCACACTCCATCAAATTACCGTAGAGGTTACAGAGACATCTTTATTATTCTACATTTCGTTTGAACTAAAATTTAGTGCTATGTTGTTTATTTGTATGCGGACACTGCTAGCAACATGTTGCTAACTGCTTTTGATCAGTTTGGTAAACACAAGCCTGCTTTTATTTTCAAACCATAAATGAACCTTTTACACTAATGCCGTTTCCAGAGAACAAGGAACAGTATGCCAGTTCTTTGAAAGGTATCAAGAACCACCAAAACCTTTGTTCCATTGAACACGTTTTTGGTCAGTGTTAGCCCCTGTTGCTGTGCTCTGCAAGGCCAGCTGGCTGAAAGAAAGCTAGGAAATGCATATTTGACTTTTGGGAACCATTTTAACAACAAACCGATTAACTGGAAAATATATGGGTCTATTTTAATATTGCAGGAAATACCAATAACCCTAATTGACTCTTTTTTTTTTTTTCTCTCTGCTTCAGTTGATAAACACCCACCAAAAACATACACACTATTTAACTTTAGGTCAATTTTTCTGCTCTTCCAGGGGAAGTGTAGTGAATTTTACCTACTACTTTACAGTAGAAATACAAAAATATATCCTGAATTTGCTGAAAAGGCTGCAGTGGAGCAGCCTTGCTGCTGCTGATTGGTCAGTTAGAGAAACTGATGGTACAAACCTGGAAAATGAAAGGCAATAATAATGTGCTTGAAGTTCTTTGATGGCGGTACTGGGTTAGAAACCAGTAGAAAATGGATCAGCTTCATCACATTCCTGTTTATGCATCAAATAATACATCCATTAACTTTACAGGATTTTTATAGCTGCACTTTCAGGAAAACATGTATTTACAAAGATGGCATTTTTCAACAACCAATATGTTCCTAACTCTTCTCTTTCTTAACCCTAATCATGTTATCTCCTTTAAAACCGTGAAACGTCTCAATACGGAACAGCAAAGATATTCCATGTTTAAAAATAATATTGCAATTACATGCTGACGGGACATTTTGCAGCAACAAGTTAGTGTTGTTTCACCCATCTTTAGGTAATATCTTTAGTTCTTTCCGATAAAATAAGCTAATTTACTTCACGTCTTGGGTCCTGTCACAGATTCTTGGTAGGACTTAAGGCCAATTTATGCTTCTGATGCATAGCCTCTGCAACCGTCAAATCCTTCTCTGTGGGCGACCACGCTCCACTAAGCAGAGGTTTTGCAACCGTCGTCGCGCACCTCAAAAAAATCCTGACTATGCGTCAGACGGTCGCAAACCCAAGCAGACCTCAAGCGGAAGTGCGTAGACAAAAAGCAGCTGTGATTGGTCCTTGGTATGACTTTCCGGCTGTCTTTATGGTCGTCCTTCTCAATTCAGTGCTGGGATGCGCCATTTTTAAAAACCGAGGAACAACTACAATGGACAACTATGACAAAAGGTTAATCAAGGAGGTTCGCTCCATTAACAGAACCTGTTTCTCTTCGATGTCTAGCAACTCTAGATCCTTCTTCGTGACCGTAATATCTGGCAGACACACCATTGTTGTTTTGGAAGATAAACACTCCCGCCAGCGCTGCCGAAGTTCTTGCGAGTCTTGAATAGGCTCCGCCTTGCACTTTTGCGGAAAACTGCTGTGCTTCCCTAGAAATTCCAGACCGACGGTGCAGAAGCATAGCAGCAAACTGGTTCGCGACCAGACCCAAGCGACATTTGATGTGTGCAGTTGCGAAATCTAATCTGCCCTTTAGGTTTAGACTTTGACTGGGCCATTCTAACCTGCACAACTTTCATCCGGTCCATATAACGGTGTCTCAGGCTTTATATATAGAGTGGTTTTGCTGGTAGTAGACAAACCTCTGCCCCAGTCTCAGCTCTTTGGCTGCCTCTAGAAGGTTTAGCTCCCATTTACTGACCACTTTTGCTGCCCATGTTGAAGAAAACGTCCAACATGATGCTGCCACCACCATGTTTCATTATAAGAATTGTTGGTACGGGTCATTAGATTCTCCCACCTGAGCGAGGAGCTTGAGCAACCCTTCTGATGAATGCTCTCCTTGCCCCACCTCTCAAATAGTTTCTGCTCTTTCTGTGTTCAGAGGATGGATTCAGCAGTGAGATCTCATTTTCTAACCCAAACTGAGATTTAACCTTTATCTGCTGGTTTCCTTGGTCTCTATGATGATGTTTGTTCTCTATTGTTCTCCAGCAACCCCTTGAGGAAAAAAAACGCCTTTAAACTACAAGCCAGTAGGTAGCATGAGACGTAATTTAGAAATGCTGAGAACCGTTTTTTTTTTTTCCTTTTTCTTTCACTTCACTTTAATGCCGTTATCAGTAGATAAGAGACGGATTATGGGGGAAAGGCCAGGCGTACTGGTAACCTTAGGAAAAAGATTTGGATAAAACGAACCCTGAAATATGATTGTTCAAATCTGGTATTGAAAGGATAGCTCACATTTCTCTGAAAGTGGTGATCTACAAAGCTGTATGATGCTTACCTTTACCTGTAGTAGACTAATCCCAACTCACAATCCGATCAAGCAATCACCAGATGTAATAAAATAATCATTTAAAATGCTCTCTCAAGCTTTTATAAAGGATTTATTTTTTTGGATTAAATAAAAAGTTATCCCCCTAAAATAACTTATTTGGTTACATTGAAAACGGTAACATCAAATCTCACTTCGCACCTTAATGAGCTCTAATCAGCAGTGATTTCTGCTAAGAGGCGTTCAGGTTCTGCTGTCTGTGTCTCTGAGGTGGTGATGGATTCATACATAGCTTGTCTATCTCTCCGTCTGTTTGTCCAGCCAAACGTTTCTCCATGATTTCATCGTTTTATTTAGTATTTTTGTACCAACTTCAAAGCAAAGCTGCATATTTCTATATGAGCATTTATAATATTCATGTATATTTATTTCTATTCTCAGGTCTTATCTCAAAGCACTGTTTGGAGTAAAATGGTTGTTTGTTGTTCAATATTCCATCACATCTTGAAGGATACATCCTGCGTTTGCTACTGGGTGAAGGGCAGGCATTTATTCTCGAAGGTTTGGAAAACCCTTCTGAAACACCTCCAGAGTTCTGGATAGTGTTCACACGTGCGTGATTCGCTCCAGAATCTGGACTCTGGCTGTTGTGCCAAATGTTTGGTGTGAAAGAGCGCTAACTGAGCATCTGCCATATTTCACTGTGGTTCTCTCTGATTTGGTCTCACCAACATTTTTCTTTTTTTTTTTCTCAGTTAGATTTGCTGCAAGTCTTTGGCAGTTGTTGTTGGGGGGTTTTTCTGCACCCACCTGTCCTCTCTGTGGTGTTTTTGTTACATTTGGATTTAAATAGGAGTTAATCTGTTTGATGTCGATCTCTAAATATTTATTCCAGGTTTGAAACTTGGGAGGGGCGATATGACTAATGAATGACGATATAAAAACCTTTTATATCAGCCATTATTGATGTATGTATGCTAAATCTCCCTTTAGCCTGTTGTTTGCACTGATTTAACATCCATGGCTTCACGTCAATCACTGCCACCTATAAAGACTTCACTTAGTAAAAGCTCCAGCTCCTTTCGATGCCTGGTTCTTCTAACCAAAATATTTAGAGCGTATAGAAGCATCAACAGGGCCTTTAAAGGAGCTATTATCTCTAGTCACAGATAATAAGTACCGCCTCCTTTATATGTAAAGGTAGATTTGCACAATCCTAGTATCAGATATTATTCTACACTTGAAAATGACAAATATTAACAATGAGGTCCCCAGAGCTTGTTTTTGTCATTTGTGTTGGAAAATTCCTCTCAGATTAGTCAGAAATCATGTACCCAAAACCCGCTTATTAAAGGAATAGTATAGAAATAGTACACCCAAAACATGATTAGCCTTCATTCGAAACGAAGTCATTTAGAATGTTTTTAGAGCATAAACAGTAGTGTATAGGATTTCCTAAAAGCGCGTTCACGGCGCTACGGAAACCGCGGCAGACCAAACCAGACGAAAGTGCGCATTCAGCTCAGCAAAGAACTCATGCTCTTCCTCAACACTGAAGTCCTCAGACATTTTTCTTTCGTTGTTTCTTTCTTTGCACAGGT
>NW_015150516.1:1587734-1590980 GCF_000732505.1 Cyprinodon variegatus
GGTCTGGTCTTGAACCAGTTTTGCTGGTATGCTTCTGCACAGTCAGTCTGGAATTTCTAGTGACGCACAGCAGTTTCCCGCCAAAGCACAAGGGGGAGCCTATTCGAGAACTCACGATAACTTCGGCGGACGGTCACAAGAACTTGTCGGCGCCAGTGGGAGTGTTTATCTTCCAAAACAACAATGGAGCATCTGCAAGATATCACGGTCATGGAGATGGATCTAGAGTTGCTAGACATCAAAGAGGAACAAGTTCTATTAACGGATTAACCTTTAGTCGTAGTTGTCCATTGTAGTTGTTTCTCGCTTTTTTAAAAATGGCGTGCCCCTGTACCGAATTGAGAAGGACGACCACACGGACAGCTGGAAAGGCATACCAAGGACCAATCACATCTGCTTTTTGTCTGCTCACTTCCGCTTGAGGTCTGCGCGGGTTTGCGACCGTCTGACGCATAAGGATTTTTTTTTTTAGGTGCGTGACATTGGATGAAGACCAGAGCTACAAACCCTTCTGGGCAGCGTATTTCCCCTTATGACATCATAAAGGGAAGGTTTTACAAGCAGAGTATTTCAAGCTCACATTAGCTAAGAGATAGAGAAAGGCAATGATAGCAGGGAAAGGGTTTTTTTCATATGTAATTCTCCTTCAGGACTCATATGACTGTTAGAAAGTGTTTAAAATGTGAATTTAGCATAACATGGGACCTTTAAATCTGACCCCACTATTAGTTAATTAGGAAACAAACAATGATGGGCCATCTGAAAAACTGAGTGCACCCTTACTGCTTTCTGTGGGTTAAAGAGAACAGGTGTTGCTTATTAAAGTAACTACTAGTGGAGCTCCTATGCAGACTGGAAAGGTTAGGAATTCAAATTAAGGACCTGGAGAAGTATGGAGAGATAATTTTATTTACACCTATGCCGTGATCTTGTAGTTTTTTGCCCCTCCCACGTTCAATCTTCCTTCTTTATATGTTTTTTTTATTCCCATTTTCCTCATATTTCCTCATTTCTGTTGACCCACCTATGTTCCATTCCTTCCTTCTGTCCCTTTACCTCCTTCTACTTTTCATTCCTTTTTCGCATCCAAATGTCGCTTTCCTCTGTCCTGATTTAATTTCTTTTTTCTATCTTTAAATCCTGCTTGCTCAGTCAGTTTATGGTCGACTTTAAATCTAACATTATGCTTTGAAAAATCTGCAGTTTGTGTTGAAAGGTTTCCCTATTTTTTTACATCCAGAGAAACATTTTCTGACTGATATTTTTGATCGATATTAATTTTTTTGTTGTTCTTGTATCCTTATAGGTTGAGATGTGTGTTTGCTGATTCGTTAGTGCATTTAACATTCATGCTTTGAGACAAAAAGCTGTCTTTCTGCCCAACTAAAAAGCAAATTTTAAGTAAACTTTTCAAAGTTTGCTTAAAATGGACATTTGCGACATTTCCAGTCTGTTTAAAGCAAATTAGCCAAGTAGCACAAAGCGCACTGTCGTCATACACCGTTGATGCATTTAGGTTGGATGATGATGAAGAGCAGCAAAAATGACTAAAATCGGACGTCTCTTTTCTAAATCCGCCATGCAGACTTTAAAGCCTGCAGCAGCATAAACAACCTTGCAGATGAATCACACTTCTAGTCTCTCAAGTGCTACCTTTATTGCCTCTGCATCCATGTTGTGTTATTCTGCTACAGTTGTGCATCAGGTCGACGGCGCTTTCAAGGCTTTCGGTTATAGGCTGTTGATGCACGGCGCAAACAGTTGCAGCTTTGCCACCTTGATCACAGAAAGCTGTTAGAAAAGCTTTAGATGTCAGGATCTGGGGGGGTTCAATTATGGCTGAACTGATGCTGCATCTTTAGGGGGGGTTTTGTCCGGAGTCACCTCTCTGTGCTGCTCTTTCTGTCCTCATTCAAAGAACAGTCTGTATGGAATCTCCATTTTTCAGTTTTATATAATAAATATTGACAAATGAACCAGATAATTATCTTTATTAATATAAATCATATCGCTGTAGTCTTTCTCCCTTCATTTACGTCCTTTCATGTTTTTTTTTGTTTTGTTTTACATTCTAACACCTCCATGTAATTCCCTCCTTTCCTTACTCCTCCTCTGACCTCCCTCCTCTTTCTTCAGTCTCTTGGGGTTGCTGGTTCTAATCCTCCCTGCTCTAAATATATCCACTTTAATTTCCTAGTAAACTTTTGCCTCTGCTTTGTTCAGGAAGTCTGCTTTAAAGCTTGGGTTAGGAATAAACAAACATTTTTACGATTTCATAGAAGCAGAGTTGTAGAGCAGTGAGCTCTGTCTAAAAAAAAAACTCCTTTTCACTAGCAATGATGCGATTTCGGTTCAGCTGTCTTAAACCAACGTAGAGCGGCGGGTAATTAGATTGTAATAATGCGGCTGTTCCACTTGTACGATTCCGCGGACGTCTCCTGAGATGGTTGCTGATAAACAGCTGCCCCTTTCCTCTGTGCCCACCTCTCTCCCTATGTGGTCACATCACTGCTGCTCCGAGGCCCGTTATGAGTCAGCATCACCACCAGCTGGGAGCAGCGTGGAGCTCCGTCATACTGACTTAAGATCTTAAAGCGTCGACGAGTCAATGAGCTTAATGGCCACAAACCAGAACTATTAGATCCAGCAAATGATCTCTTATTAATAATTATGTGGAAAAATAATGAATTTTATTTTTAATTTTAGTTGCCATAATGTCCTTTTAACATTAAGTAACAATTTTTTTTATCTCTTTTGTTCAAAAGATAATACATACAGGTTTAACTGAGATGTTACTATATCCACTCTGATTTATAAACACTGATTTTAATGAGGGCTGTTTAAATTTTCTACTCTTTGGCTCAGATCACTACTTTTACTTTATCAATTTGCTGTTAAATGTTAATATACTGATGTTTTCGTGTTCCCTAACTACCCAGACATGTTATTCAGGAAGCTACTAAGAATTTTTTTCCAATACTATCATTTCAATTTGAAATTGAAGCGAGAAGAATCAATTCTAAATGTTAAGAATAGGAATGAAATCGACTAATGAAATTTGAATCAATATCCAGCCCTAATTTTAGGATGTTTATCAGCCTTTGAAATCATGTGGCTCACATCGCTGGTTCAAGATCAGTGTTTTTTATGAAAACCGTCCGAACCGTTTGATTCGACTGTCTCGATTCGGTTCGGTTCATGCGCTGCTCCTTTTTCTCATAGGGGAAGCGTTTACACTCCAGAGCA
>NW_015150516.1:1592464-1597792 GCF_000732505.1 Cyprinodon variegatus
GAGTAGAAAATGAAGGCTAATCATGTTTTGGGTGTATTATTCCTTTAAGGAGAATTCAGGTCAGTTTCTTTGACTCTAATTGTAAGTTTTTTTTGTCCCTTCCAGGAGCCATGGGGAAACCACTACCCAACTGTGTTTGGGGACCAATATGCTGAAAAGACGTCGTTTGTGTCTGAGGGCTTTTTATCCCTGGGAAATGGACAAATGTTGACGTGCGAATAAAAAGGACTTTTCTTTGGAAGAACTCGGCACTCCTGACCCCTATCCCTCCCCCCTTCGGCCGATCGGATGGCTCCGAATGACAGCATACAATAATGGATGTCATCACGCCGTTCAGTACTGTAGCCATGATGCAGCTCAAAGGGTAGGGTCAGCCGTGAGCCCGTCTCACCCGACCCTCCCACCACCCCTTTAGTTCCTGCAGGGAGCCGACTCCCCCTTCCAAGCGGAATCGTGCATACTCCTCCCCCCCCCCCTCACTCCCCCGTCCTCCTCATCTCCCTTCGAGCACCGACACCTCCAACACGGCTTCGGAAGACGGAACATGACGCCGGTTCATGTCTGATACACACACCTCTGAGGCGTTGAGCGTAAAACCAGCGGAGCAATGAATGGCGGAAAGGACTGCGAGGCGGGAGATGAGCGGCAGGCCGTCCCTGTCCAGGTCCCCATTGGCTGGCAGCGCAAGGCGGAGCACGGCGGAAGCGTCGTGTATGTGAGGTAAGGACTTGTCTGCAGATTGGGGCTGTTTTTATGCTGTTATCTCCTCTTTATGGTGGAAAAATGTTCAAAGTAGTAATTTAGTTGATTTTATTGAAGTAAAGGTTATCAGTTTAATGCCAAGTTAAAGTTCAGGGTCTCTTCTAAGGGATATCTGCCTTCTATGAAGTCAGACTTGACACCAAACCGATTCCAGTGTTAAACTGCAGCCGGATCTTCAAACAAAGCAGAAAACCAGTTTGGTGCCGTTTAGACGCATTACTCTGTCTGGTTTTCTCTGCAAACCGATGCTTCATCAAAATATTGTTCTTGTCAACAACAATCCCTTTTAGCTTCCTGTTGTGTTTCTCTGATCTCTAATTGGGTTTTATAAGCTTCACATACAGGTTCAGGTTGTTTTGTATTAAAAACAATAATTTGATTTGAGTGTTTTGAGTTTTTCTTAGGTTGGGATTAATGCGGGAAAGTGGAGTATTTTTAAATCTAGACGCTTAATGGGATGTGTATCCAAATCCATCCGTCCATTCTCATCTCTCTTCATCCTTCCATCCATTTTTACACCTGTCAGTCCATCCTTCTATAACCCCATCCATACTTCTGCCACACTTCTTGTTTGTCCTTCTTGTCCATCCATACATCCATCATCAGTTTACTCTGATCTGTCCATCCTCTGGTCTTTAAGTCTGTTGCTCCACCATCCACAGTAAGGTTAGTCTGTTTTTTCCAGGATTCACATCTAAAGTCCAACCACTGCAGAAATATTGACGTAAAGTCTTTAGTTTGTGTTTCTGTATGGATTATTTATATTTTTTCCTAAATTAGATAAATGAAACATCAAAGAAATTCTAATTGGTGGTTGTTCTCCATGAACAGACCTCCAGCTGCAGATCTTTTATAGCTGGGATATTAAAAGGGTCATAGAATGATTCTATAGGGTTTGAGATGCTGGTCCGTAAGGTCTCTGAATAGGGTGTGTAACATTGGTTGGGCTCTAAATGGCATATTTGCTGTTTTATGAGCCCTAATGTAGGGCCCTATAATTTCCACGATCACGGAATCGCGGAATTGGCAAATTAACGCGGAATCAATTGTAAACGCGGAATTTCTACATTTGAATTGAAATTCTGTTTTTGTGTGGGAGAAGAACGTACATCGGGGGAAATGCACACCGGGGGACGCAAATCTGGGCGACACAACCCCTCCCGCTCCGTCATTTCCGCTCACCCTCCCTCATCAAAACATTGAAAAAATGGCGAAGCGGCTCTCCACAGCTCCGCTTTCGGCGAAAAAGTTGATAAACACGACGCTAAGCCCTGAGTACAGAGCCGGGCAGTTCCCTCATGACTTTTACGTGTCAGGTGAACTATTGTTTTGCAGGTTTTGTCAAGCTAATGGAGCACTTTTATTTATAACCATTGGTTCATAACCAAAAATATTTTGTTAGTACATAGAGTGCAGTGTTATGTTATGTTGCATCATGCAGTAAAAGTACTGAGTAAATGTGTTTTTTTGTGTACATTTTAATCATTAACATTAAAAGCACATTCTTTTTACGACTGAAATAACAGTAAAGGGTAAAAAAAACTTAATTCACAAAATTAAAAAGGAAAAAACGGAATTTTAAAAAATTGAAACGGAATACGGGAAAAAAATGAAACGGATTTTTTAGGGCCCTACTAATGCAAGCCTGGTTAAAAGCCCTAGAATGAACCGACAGGTTTTCTTCCTTTTATGGTATGATCATGAATATTTAGATGAGCTGTGCGCTGATTGGTTGGTTTACAACGAGCGAAGCTGCTGAGCAAAGACGCATCATAGCAACAAGCGTTCACTCACTTAAACGTCAAATTGTTGATATGGTAGGGTGACAAGACGTCCTCTTTTTCCTGGACATGTCCTACTTTTCATATCTTAAAAAATGTTTGGGGGGACTTTCAAAATGTGCTGCACATATTACCCCTTTAAACAAGATATCAGATCTACATCAGGAACCAGCAAAAATATCTTCTCAAATCTCTACATGCTTCTCTAAGGTTTGAGTCATAATAGACCCGAAGGCAACAGGCCCAAATTTTTCCACGTTAAAGCATGTTAAAGCAGTCTGATATCTAACATGACGGCTAGTGCAAACTAATTTCTGTTTAATGGCCAGCTGAAGATCCTGCATTTCAAGTAAAAAACTATGTTTCTCACATTTGGATCTTTCTAAAGCTGGTGAGCATCAAACAGTAATGTCATATTACACCAACTGACGTATTTTACCAGCTTGATGAGTACTGCTGCTAAAAGAAGACGGCTTTAATAGAGGGAATGTCAACATGAGGCTTTAGAGTCGGCGGTTTGAATCAGAAAGCCCCCAGCAGGTTTGTTTACTGTCCACACACGGTCGGAGCTGCTCTAATTGATCGGCTCTGCAGGAAGCAGACACAAATGCGGCGACGGTTTGACGCTGCTGCTCTCTCTGTCGAGTCATGCTCGTTCCCTCTCCGTCCAGCTACGCCGCAGTGTGTCTGACGTCTGCTCGCTGCTAAAATCTCCCCAGCATATTGTGCCTTCAGAGGCTGCTGATTACAGTTAACTGGACGGGTCCGTTGGTGCAGAATCGCTGCAGCCCGCATCATCACACTCAGGGTAAAGCTAAGGCTTCCTCCTTTCCTTAAGAACCCTGCCAACGAACCAGCGATGTTACATTTCTGTTCTCATCAGAGAGGTGGGTCAGAAACTTCCTCACTCGTGACCATGAAGTGTGCAAAGCGTGCACCTCGGAGTGTGATGTAATGAGACTTCAGACTGGCTCTACCTCAGTGGGTTCAGGCAGAGTTCAAACAGGACATGCAGAGTTCAGAATACAGAGACGGTGAGTGATCATGGGATCATCACCAATACAGTGACGTTTCTTCACTCTTAACACAGATATCCCCTCAGAACATAGCAGATGGTTTAGTTTTGTAAAAAAAAATACAACATTCATTTGTTAAAACATGGTAGTAGCTGTATTATGCTGTGGTAATAGTCTAGAGTTAAAGAGATGTGAATATTTTTTCAGGCAACTCAAGGTGCACAGTTTTACATCCATCAACAGGATAAAGAAATAAAACCCAGCCATGGTTTCTGCTAGGCTATTTTCTGCTTTCCTGAAGGATTCTCCCTACAAATTGTCTGGTTTCAAGACGTTTGGTTCAGTGAAGTGAAAATTTGTGCAGAGTGGATGGATTTTTACTGTTTGATTCCAAGGTCGCAGTTGAAGATACTGTGAAGTGGATCCACTTCATTCTGCATTGGTTGCCTTTCTTAAAATCCAATAAAACCCACGAGCCGTCAGTTTAACCCCCCTCTCTGCTGTGTCTCAGTCCCAGTGGCTCTGTGCTGTCCAGCTTGGAGCAGCTAAAGACCTACCTGCTCACAGATGGAACGTGCAAATGCGGCCTGGAGTGCCCGCTCATCCTCCACAAGGTAATCTTCTTCTTGATTGCTTTTGTGGTTAAATGAAATGCTTTCTTTCACTGAAATAGGTCTGAAATTACGGTATGAGGCTTCCAAACTACTAAAGGAAAAAGGAAAGCCAGTTAAAAACGGCTGGAGAGTTAAAACAGTTACAGCTTCCACATGCAAAATTAGTCTTTGTAACTTTCTCCCAGTTAGAGGACAACAGTGGTTCTTCCTTAACTCCTGCCTCATTAGTCGAACTCTTGTTTTTTAAACTGTGTCATCTATTCCAGCTCAGCTCTCTTGGTCCACTCCAGCTGTTGGAGATCTTTGCACAGCTGCAACACACTTCTCCCTCAGTTTGAGTTGAAAACATAACCACTGGTTGTTCAGCAAACTGCCATCTGTTCCTATAAGGATCCTTCAAATTGCCTTCCATGTCATATGATCCAATGCATTAGTACAACATGCTACTATTTATGCACCCTTTTTACCCCCAACATTGATGAGTGGATTTCATGAATGATGAAACCAGATCCAATATATATATATATATATATATAGTGGGATAACATATGCTGTCGGTTGTCAGGTGTTCAACTTCGACCCAGGGGCGGCTGTTAAACAGAGGACGGCGGAGGATGTGAAAGCAGATGAAGACGTGACCAAACTCTGCATTCACAAGAGAAAGTTGCTGGCTGTGGCCACGCTGCACAAGAGCATGGAGACGCACCCGCCTCTGGGCCTCACAAGCCCCGGAGGAGGAGGTAAATTTACCTTTTCATGACTTTATAAGTATTTTCATTGAATAAATACAGATTGGTAGCCTGATAAACCAGACTAAATGTGAGATTAAATGTGTAATTTAGTCTGGCCCCGATGAATGAGACATCGGAACAACCCGTTGTTTTTCAAACCATGTCTGTGCCTATTGCCCAACGCTCTGACCAATTGTAAGCGTGACAGAAAGCTGGTGGGGAATGTAAACAAACAGCCTGTTACCTGTTCCCACGGCCACTTAAAGCCGATGGTTCCCGGGTTTAAAGGAATAGTACACCCAAAACATGATTAGCCTTCATTTTCTACTCACCCCCATGCTGAACAACACTCTGGAGTACTTTTTTGATATCTCAAATGCATCTGGAGATTTGGGAGGCTTCTTGCTGTCTGCTGCCATGTTCA
>NW_015150516.1:1598402-1603980 GCF_000732505.1 Cyprinodon variegatus
TGAACATGGCAGCAGACAGCAAGAAGCCTCCCAAATCTCCAGATGCATTTGAGATATCAAAAAAGTACTCCAGGGTGTTGTTCAGCATGGGGGTGAGTAGAAAATGAAGGCTAATCATGTTTTGGGTGTACTATTCCTTTAAAGAGGTTTTTCAGCCAGTGGGAAAGGGATATAAGAGTAAAGTTTATGTACTATTTCTGAAATGTTAAAGATGTGTTCGTTTATCATCAGTTGCTAGTTTTATTGAACTTGTAACTGATTTATTTTCCTTTTAGGTACATCATCTGTGGTTGCTGTGCATTCCACAGCTCAACGAGTAATAAGGACTAAAGCCCACGATGGGTTGCCAAATGCTGTTGGCTCCGAGTGCAAGAACCCGTTCAAAATGGTGATGGCGGCCGGACAGCAGCAGCAGAGGTTGTATCCACATCAGGAGGCTAGTGGAGCCCCGCAGTCTGAGCTTTACTCTGGATACCCCCGGGCTCAGAGGCTACAGAGCGGGGATCCTGTAACTAAATCTCCATATCGCGCCGTGTATGGAGGCATGTTGAGCCCATCTTCCTCCAGTGCTAAACTGTATGGAGATGGCTCTCAGTCTCCCAATACAGAGACTCTGGGCAGCCCTGAGGGCTTTCAAAGGACCAATCCTTGTGGATTTCCAGGAGCCGGTAGTCCCAGTTCAGCAGCCATCCTTGGGAACACTAGAACTCCTCTTTCCCCACCCAGTGTAATGCTTCACGGCTCTCCTGCAGGCCAGTCATCCTGTGCTATGACAGGAAGGACTAGCACGCCCCTCTCCCCTACGGCCACGGCCAAAAGCCCCGTCATGAACATGAACATGCCGCGGGGGAACTTCCCACCCGGCATGGATCTGCCAAGAGCAGCGTTTCATCATAAATCTCAGCCCCCTGTGCATCCTGTACCTCCCCCGCCATCCATACCACCACCCTGTGCTCTTCAGAAAAGGCAGTTGGGCTCTGAAAAGGACCCCCTAGGCATTCTGGATCCCATCCCTAGCAAACCAGTTAGCCAGCCCCCAACCCATGCCCCCAACCCTTCCAACTTCCAACCCAATATCCACTCTCAGGTACAAATGATGAATGTAAACATCCCCCCTCCTGCCATTGTTCCTCTGCCAAGCAACTTGCCTTTACCCACAGTCAAGCCTGGACCTGTGGGCCATGGTGGCAATTTGCAAAGGACTCAACAGAGCGGTCCTTCGTCCTCGATGCCCCCCTCCCCTGTGACTTCCCCCGTTCACATGACTGGGCCAGCTCTAGGGAGAATGGAGGCCTCACCTCATCGCTCGCGTTCCTCCTCCACCTCCTCAGAACATGGAAGCTTTATAATGCCATCTGGTCACCAAGCCCCATGTCCCACCATGAAGGTTCCCCCGCGTTCTCCCAGGTCGGCGATGGGGTCTCCCCGGCCGGCGATGCCCTCAAGCCCCTCCACCAACAAAACCGATCCTCTGCACCAGTATAAAGACTCCCAGCTGCTGCCCGGAATGGGAAACCCAGTGGGCACCCATCAGCACAGCAACTCCATGTATTCGCCCACCTCTTCCTCCTCTTTATCCTCTCTGGCAACTTCCAGCGCTTCCCAGAAGGGCCACCCCGGACTCCTTGGGATGCCCCTCAACCAGATTCTGAACCAACAGAACGCCGCTTCCTTCCCAGCCAGCAGCCTCCTCTCAGCCGCAGCCAAAGCACAGCTAGCAAATCAAAACAAACTTGGCGCTGGTGGCAACAGCACTCCTGGCATGGCCGCTGGCGGTGCGGTCGGCATGCCGGCCATTGGGGCAGCCAGTGGAGGGAACGGTGGGGGCGTCGGCCCTCGAAGCGTGGAGGGACACAGCACTTTAAATCCCATGCTCCCGCCAAACTCCACCATGCTGCTAAACACTCCAGAAGGTCAGAGCGGCCGGGCAGCGCTTAGAGACAAACTCATGTCCCAGCAGAGGGATCCCAATCGGAAACGGAAGCAGTCGTCTGGCAGCGCTGGGAACCATGACGGCGGTAACAACATGGTCTTCAGCATGCTCAACAAGCAGGGCATGGGAGGACCCCACATGCAGGCGCCCAGCGCTACGGAGCAACTGCGAAAGGTGGGGCGGATGGGAAACCTGCACCCCAACGCCTCCATGGCTCAGCTGCTGCAGTCCATGAGCTGCCACAGTTCCCACAACATGGCAGGAAACAGCCATCGCCCAGGGCTCAGCCCCGGTTCACATGGAGCGGCGCAGCTTCACTACAACGACACAGCGGGGATGCTCCCTGGTGGCCCTCAGCAGAACCTGCTGGTCCAGCAGAGACTGCGGCCTCCAGGGGATCCCATTCAGAACTGCCAGAACCTGGACCCCTCTGCCGGCCACCTGGTCCCCCGTCAAGGCCAGTTCCCCGACATGATGGCTCAGATGCAGGCGCAGTCCATGAACAGCTGTGGGCCAATAGGACCAGGCGGCGGACCGATCGGACCTGACGGCTTACCGCTGGTACGCCCCAACACTAACCCCCCACCGCTGTCCCATCCAGGCCCACACCCCTCACAGCTCCACAGTATGAGGAGGACTAATATTGTGCAGCATGGAGGGGGCGACGGAGGCTGCAACCAGTCGGTTTCTGACTCAGGTGAGAATTCTGGGCAGTGGAAATTTCTTACCTGCTTGAATGATGATCTAATGTTCAGAGGCTGTCACTGCCTGTTCAAAGAGCTGCACTTTTGGCTGACTGATGGAAATTTTGGAGGAAAGAAAAGTGCGTTGGAAAAAAATAAGAAGTTTGAGTTAATGGTTGCACTTCTGACATAATTTGATGTCGATTCAATATATCTTTAGGATCCCAGTTAGTTAGATAAACCGTTTCCCTTTTTGGTCGGAGGATGAGATTATGAGTTTAGTTTAGCAAAAATAAACATTTTGAAAGGATATTAATGTTGATGTCAATAATATGGACCACTACGATGGTAAGGGTTGTGATGAACAGTTTCTACTAAAAGTTAGGCAGCATCATTTTTTACAGCCTTAAAAGAAACCGAACTTTAAATGTTACTTCAACGCAGACAGTAAAGAAACTTTGGGCTGAGAAATAAAAAGTCGTTGATCATCTGCATAAAGCAAATTTTTGAGTTCCTGCTCACAACTTTAGAGAAATGTAACCAGAGCTTTGACGATTAGATCAAATAACGGCACTCTAAAGGCCAATTTATGCTTCAGACGCATAGCCTCTGCAGCCGTCAAATCTGTCTGTGTGGGCGACCACGCCCCCCGCGCAGAGGTTCTGTAACCGTCGTCGTCCACCTAAAAAGAATTTTCCCAACTACGCGTTTGATGGCTGCATACCTGTGCAGACCTCGAGCGGAAGTCCACAGCTGTGATTGGTCCTTGGTATGCCTTTCCGCGTGTCTTTGTGGTCGTCCTTCTCTATACGGAGCCGGTGCGCACCATTTTTAAAAACAGAGGAACAACTACAATGGAAAACTACCAAGAAAGGTTAATTGGTCTTTTTGCCAACTCCATCAACAGAACCTGTTCCTCTTCAATGTCTAGCAACTCTAGATCCATCTCCATGATCGTAATTACTTGCAGATGCGCCATTGTTTTTTTTTGGAAGATAATCACTCTCGCGAGTTCTAGAAATTCTAGACCTACGGTGAAGAAGCATACCAGCAAAACTGGTTCGCGACCAGACCCGAGGCCCTTAAGGGTCACACCTGTTGTTAAAATGGAAACACTTTTTATTTTATTGATCAGATATACCCAGGAATTAAGTTAATGATTTTGATCAAAAAGACCAAGTTTAGGCAACACTACATATATCTGCAATAAAGAGCTAAAAGCTCTCTGTGTCGATCGGTTTTTTTTATGAATACTTACTTGGTGAGTTTTGGTACTGAAGAGAAATGAATGGAGTGAAACGCTCTTTGGCCTTCTCAAACAGTAAACCATCTGGATGTACACAGAACAGAAACTGAAAAACTATTAAAAATACAAGGATTTAATGACAAAGTACTTAAAATGTCAATTAAATTAGTAAAAAAAATTGATATTAGGCTATTTTTTTTATCCAGCTACACCTAGTAAGAACAAAAACAGTTTGAAAAACTAAGAAACTGAAGCAACATATTGGCAATATCTGTGTATATGGATGCATTGGAGCCAAGTTTGTTTTGAGGAGTTGGGAATGAAGCTAAATTAACCCTGAAAGCTAAAAAAAGAACAGTTCCTGAGTTTTCAAGCAGCTATTTCGCAATCCAAAGCAGGAGGGAAGATAAAACATTATTTTAATGAGCACTTGCTGTATAAAGAAGTATTTTTTAGACAACCGAATCTTAATATCACATAATATTTAAATTCCTAATATTAATGTATTTGCCCCGTTAGCTATGCTATCCCTGCCCACCATCGTTGCGTCGACCTCCCTCCTTTTTTCCTTCTGATAAGCTGCTGGCATGATGAAGCTGTTTTCTATGCTTGTGAGTGAAGTTAAACCAAAGCAATTGGGTGATGGGGCCCCAAGTCAAGATGATCTGGCTCCTCCAGTTTCTCAGAGCTAACCAGTGGGGCCCCTCATCTCTGGCCGCCTGCTAATTGTCAGTCAGCCAGTGTTTCTCTTTGTTTTATTTCTATTCTAACATCAGTCGATGGCGTAAGAAGATGGAAATAGGATCTGCATCACGCTTTAAGGGAAGCAACCCAGATAGGGAGCTGTAAAGAGCTTCTCCCATAAAGCAGGTCGCTATAGTAACGATAGACCCTGAATAGAGACCAGAGCGAAGCCTTTGATGACAGTTTAGGCCGGTGTGCGTGTTTGTGTAGGTCTGCTAGTACATTAGAGTGTGCTTCTGTTGTTTTCTATGCTGGTGCTTGACAGGCAGTGGGACTGTATTTGTGTGATACAGTCACCCCCACCTCCCTTCTTGCAGTTGGACCGGACTCTTTTTATGTATTCGATTTGCGTCCTGGCGTTTATTATAGAAAGATGGCCGAGGTCTGCTGCAGGCCCCCCTGTTCTTATCACAAGCCGTTCTGTATTTCTGCCACATGAATTCATTGAAATTCAGGCTTGTTGGTGGAGCGTGGTGTTTCTCATCTCTGGGGATTTTTAACATTTCATCATCCTCATTGTGACGGACGAAACGGATGTTTGAGGTTGAATTAAATCAGTTGTCAGGGAAGCTTTTAGACCCACCAATGAAACATACTCAACAGTTTTAAACACCTTCAAACCACTGTTTTAAATTAATGTTCCAAATGTGAAATTAAGATTTAAGATTCAAGAAACCTTTTGTGTTTTTTTTAGTAGTAAAGTAAAAGAAAAACACAGTAATGCATTTTTTTTTTAATGAAACAATACCAGATTTGCCATTTAATTTGCTATAAATGATTTGCTCCTTTCAAAGATGTTTCCATCAAACAAATTTAGCTATCAAAGGTAATATTAGGACAATAATAGCTGATATCTTAGGAGGATTTTTATTTCTTAAGCCTGAAGCTCTATATTCCAAAAAGTGTACATACACTTCATAAGACCTTTCTCAACTTGTACTAGGGGTGTAAATCACACCCATCATGGCGATT
>NW_015150516.1:1604876-1625478 GCF_000732505.1 Cyprinodon variegatus
ACGTGTACACTACCTAAGTTGCTAATGTTATGAACATCATCCTTCAAGACAAAAAGGTCCTGAAAGATCATGTGAAAATTTAAAAGTATATTGTTCTGGTTAATTAGATTTAAAATAGCCAAAAAAATGACTTCCACCTTAATAAAAAAAAAAGATCTTTACATAAAAAAGACTATTTTTCCTGTAATGATGGAAATAAACATAATAAATCGCAAGTACAACATCTTTGTTACATATGTAGCAAGTTTGGTGTCCGTCCAACAAGCAACTGAGAAATACGGTGGAGGATTAGAGCCACTGAGAAATAAAAGAAAGTTAACTGATTTTTAAATTTTTTTTCACTACAATATGAGAAAAACAAATCAGAATTTTGTCATTAATCTCAGAATTCTGACTGTTTTATCATATTATACTGATATAAAATGTAAAAATCATTTAACTTTTTTTTTCTTTTTATTCTTTTCCTCTTCCGTAGAGAAGTTATTGATTTTTTAATTGAAAAATTCAAGGCGGGCCTTTACTGTGCCCTTTTTGGACTGATATCAGACATTTGTAATTTATTCTTTAAATTGAACATTTGAAACGCTGTTATATATTTGGTTATTAAATACAGTTTTCCTCCCAAAAAATCAGAAGTGTTAATTTTTTTAAGCACATTATTTACACACTGTAATTACTTTTTTTTAATGTGTTATTCCTTTTATCTTTTACCCAGTTTTATTGATTTGATTGTGTGAAGGTTATTTTTACCCAAATTTTTTAGCTGTTTTGTTTATCAGCTACACTTTGGTCAGCTGTGGTTGTTTTTAAGTGCTTAAATAAAATTGGATTTTACTCTATATACAAAGCTAAGCGGCAGACGAAATAATGAAGTATCTAAATAACCATTTTTCCAATCAGGACAGGGTTTCCACAGGTCGTTAAAAAATCTGTAAAAGTTATTTTTTATATATAGGCCTTAATTGGCATTAAAATGCATTAAATGTTATTATCGTGGCATTTAAAATGCTTTATTTAAAAAATTTAATAAAATGCGTCAGATGTATTATATTGCGATTTATTTGCGAGTAACTGCTTCCGGTTGATCGTAAAACCGTATGTTTGGAAAAGAAGTGCGAGGCAGAGAAAAAGCTAGAGAATTGAAAAATGCTATTTTAAACAACAGTGGCAGGAAAACGAGGAATTTGGGACATGGCTGCAGCCTGTCGATGGTAAAGGTGAAGGATTTTGCTGTTTTGACATTAAAATGATTTCTAATAGCATTAAAAAGTGTTAAATTAGAGTTAGTCATTCCTGTATAAACCCTGCAGGAAGTTTCATAGCTCTTTGGAAAGGTTTCATTCAACAGAATCCAATATTATGCACTAATTTGAGATGAACAGAAGCACCAGCGAATCACACGCAAGAGCAGCAAAGGTCTCGTTGATTTAGCCACAGGTACAGATTCCAAATATTTGCATACCGTGCTACTGTAATACAGAAAGAAGAATAAGCTTTTAGCTGATTAATAAGATATTTGTCGGTTATAAGACAGAAACAGTGGAGGAAATATTTAGATGGGGGGAAAAAAAGCAATGTTATTGCAGATTTTATGAGCTTTGCTTGGTTTTGCTGGTGTTTTTGGAGGACTGATGAGTGGTCAGATGCAAATGATCAGATTTTTGCTAAAAGGTTTTACTTCGGTGGACTCGGTGTCTTGATGATGCATCATTCATTGCCGCTGCGTGTTTTATGGAACAGGCCCAAAAAAACAAAAACTGAACAAACACAAACTGAGTGCCTTTTGACGCCGACAGGTCACTGGATATTAGAATGTAGTAGAAGTTCTGGTACAGGAGACTCAGAAAAAGATCTGGATGTATACGTGTGTATCAGTCTCATAATTAGTCAGCTACAAGCTTATTATTGTTGTAAAAAAGCTCCAGTCCCCTTGAAAGAGGATTAAGCAATAAAACTCCCCAAAGCAAGCTGACCCGACTTGGAACCAGAACCCAAATCGCAAATCTTAGACCTGGGCCTGAAGATGTGCTTTGGATGTCCTCCCACATAAACCAAGTTATCTCAAAGTAAAGATCACAAATCTCTTACTGGAAATCCTCTCCAGGATTTAATGCTAGAAAGCAGAATTTATGTTTTCATTACCTGTAAAGATCCTTAAACACTTAAACAACCCAGACTATCAAACTGGCACCACCTTGTTTCAATGCGGGTATTTTTTATTTTTCTGAAAAGCTCATCTTTTTACTGCAAATTTATGGATTCACAGGTTTCCAAAAGAAAAAAAAAGTCATTATTTCACAGATTACTCTTTATAATCAGCAGGCTGATTTCACCTTGGAACTCTCCTGTGGAGGCTATTTTTGCCCAGCCTCTCTTCCTTATTTTTTACTCATGACCTCTGACCTGAAATGATGTTTATGACATTTGCAGTGCTTTTGACGTTCCTGTTATTTCCTGCAACCTTCTTGATAAATCTTAGTTTCGACCTTTATTATTTTAGTCAGCCAACCACTCTTATAGGTTCTTCTATTCCAGATGTTCTCCAGTTCTACATATGGGTTCGCTGTTGTCCTAAAGCTCTAGAAAATACTTAACCTTAAGTTTCTTTAAATCAGAGAAGCTCTATCTAAGTCAAATTGAATTGAACTGGTAATAAAATTGAAAAAGCTCACTATGTCAGTGCTTTATTTGGTGTACCCCCCCCCTCCCGGTTAAGGTCATTAAAGGGTGAAAATTGTCAGAGATGAACTGTGCAGCATTTACATTTTCAGTTAAACCAGCTGTGTAGGGATGTAAGATTTATTGCTGATGATGTCGTTATGGATCAGTCTTTTTTTTTTTTTTTTTTTTTGCCGGGTTATAGCAAGACAGGGTCATTTTTATTTTTTCCCACAGCTTTAAATGAGCCTTAAATTAAGTATTTGCACATAATGTTGGTTAAAATCTGTATTTGATAATGTCTGACATTTTGGGCCAAAGTTTCCATCTCTGCGCATAAATAGCATGTAGCTTTAGCTCTTTCAGACCAGCATTAGGTCATGAGGCCATATCAGAGTATGAAATTTATGAATAGAGATAAAAGTTGGATTTTATTCTAGGCTGCAACAATTAAAAGCGTTTAACAGTCACAGACTCGGAGCTGGGTCGCGCCATCTGAGATGTAGCCTTAAACCATCTGTTTCCATACAGCTGCTGTGCTTTGAACCCACCCACTGCCACTCACTCTACCGCCATTAACAAATACTCAAAAGTTTATTGTAAACTACCCCCGACCCCCTATATCCAGTCGACCGGGGCCCCCCATCCCCCTTCAGACTAAAACTGCTCCACCCGACCCTCTTACCCCCACCCGCCCTCGTCATTCACCCACCCCTCTCCCCCAACAAGCTTCCTGGCTGCGGACAGCACCACCAATCATCACTTGGTTTCCATGGCAGCGTCCCCCAGCAACAGCCGTCACTATATCATAGCACCAGCGGAGGATGTGGGGAGGACGGGGGAGGGGGTCAGCCTCGTAGTGGCTCCTCTGCGTCGGAGGGAGTGAGGGGGGGGGGCGGTTAGGAAGAAAAGAGAGCACACACAGCTGCCCTTCAGCGACGTAGCATCAGACCAGCTGCTCCAGTCGCTGCCTGTCCACGTTCCCACCCACAAAAACATGTCGGGCCTTCCAGATTCTGTACTGCTGCCTGGGCTTTGTCTGCGTAGCGGCGCTGCCGGGCTCGCTCCCTTATTCATTGATACATCTGTGGCCTCCATGTACTTTGTTCACGCGCCGTCCTTCGATGCTTCGCTGACAAGCCTGGCCGTACTGTTCATCTGGTAGCTCGTCCATCTGTCGGTTTGGGCCGCAACAGATTGTTAATGTGCAACTTTTCCCTTTTGAGAGTCTGGACGCAACAGATATTCTTTCAGCCATTGATTTTTCTGGTGGAATAAAGTGACTCAAACTGAAGTGGATGGAAAACGATGAGCTTTATCATGTTGGTGGAGTCAGAGAAATTTTACAGTGTAAATCTTTACACAATGCATATCTAGGTTGGTGGTGTTATTATCCATTTATTAACACCAGGTCCTTCTATATAAAAGATCTGTGCAGAAATTAAACTGTATTTATAATATATATTTGAGATTTCAAAGCTGGATCTATTGCCCATTTCTTGCCGCAGTAATAACCCCCTAAATAAAGTATTGTGGTGTGTAAATGAGATGTATTCCTTCCCTGGTTTCAGGCTGTGGCATGGGCGCCCTACAGCCACATGTCAACGCCGTTGGAGGTCAGATGTACCAACAGCAGGTCCACCAAGGGATGCCTCAGGCGGTATCTACACACCCAGCCTACCAGGGCCAGCAGCACTTCTCTGACAACCCACACTACAAAGACAGCAGCAACGGGGGCCCCATGTCCTGCATCTATCCCAACTACCAGGTAGACATTGGTCCTTTGGGTTCTACAGTTTCTGACAAAGAAGAAGAAATAATGTTTGTTTTTGTTTCCACAGCAGGGGATGTTGTCTCACCCACAGTTTGTGGAGGAGCAACAGTCCGGAGGTGAGGGGCTTCCTGCATGTCAGCCTGGCTCTGATAGGGGCCCCGGCGGAGGGCCGGAGGTGGTTGATGCCATTTACAGGGCAGTGGTGGACGCCGCCAATAAGGGCATGCATGTAACCATCACCACCACGGTAAGCGGGACCACGCAGGCCAGCCCCGTACCCGCCCTCAGTGCCATGAGTGCCTTCAATGCCAACATGGGGGACCCCGTCAATGTCCCCCAGGCGGTTAGCGCAGTCTTGCACGGGCACCAAGATGGAGAGACGATACCCCAGCAAACCAGACAGAGGCAGGTGAGGCTAGGGCGCGGACAGAAGAACATGGATCAAGGAAAGAGCACCCCGGACGGCCCAGAGACCAACGACTACTTCCGCTCCCCTGGCCGCGGAACCCCGAGAGGGCAGTGGGAAGGAGAGCCGCCACACCCGGGAGGCTTTGATACGCAGAGCAACACCTGGGGTGGGGAGGAGTTTCTAGAGTGTTCTACCCAAGTAAGAAGCAGTCCTCTCATTGAGAGACCTGCCAGTCTGGCCCCCGCCCCACCCTGCCCTGCCGAGGGCTCCAATGACCACGGCCTGTCGGTTCCCCACGATAAAACCTTTTTCGACCGGTTCAGCAACTGCAACCGGACGCCTGCCAATTACAAAGAACGTCTGGAACAGACAGTGGAACGGTGCGCTCACATCAACGGCTCCACCCCTCACTTTAACTCCAGGGCTTACGGAGAAGTCCTGGGCCCCCCACGGCAGGAGCTGACGGGGGACGACCAGTCACCCAGCTCTTCCACCAGTCTGGAAGGGCCTCTGGCCACGCCCAAAGACTACAGCCACTACAACGGCCATTTCAACGGCATGGCCGCCAGTCCGTCAGACACCAAGAGCCTGAGCAGCGAGGAGGACCTTCGGCAGCCCGACTCGCCCTCATCCGAGCTGCTCCACTACCGCTCCAGGACCTTCAATATGGGAGAACTGGTCTGGGGCCAGCTGAAGAGCTTCCCACCCTGGCCTGCCAAGCTGGCCGGGGACGATCAGGTGCACTGCGCGGCAATGCAGCTGCGAGAGCAGGCTAAGGTGAGACTTGACATCTGTCTCCTTTTTACTGGGCAGGACTGAAAAACACATCAGCAGAGGGTTTGATACTAAAGCTGAATTTGGATTGAATAGAAAGTTTCCTTTAAGGGAAGCTTTTTGTTTATCTGCTGGTTACAGTGGCAGATAGAAGCCAGTATGAGCAGGAATCAGCCTGGGCTGATTTCTTGAAAACCTTTTTATCATCTTTGGAGTATGATAAGAAAAGGCTGGAGACTTCCTGTCCTTCTGTTGCCCTGTTAGTCACAATGTAGCAGAACCGCCTTTGACTGTAACCACTGCTGAAACTCTTTTCTGGTTAAACAGTCTGTGTCAGACTAAAGTTTAACCTGTTTTCTCCTCACCACAATAGTTTCTCCTGTGTTTACATCTGGACTTTGACTGGGCCATTCCCACAGGGGCCTCATGGTTGGTCTCTACTTACTGCTCTACATGATTTTCTAGGTTTGATGGTCTACCCCTTTATGGATTAAACTCTAAAGCTGGGGGTTTTCAACATTTTCCAAGCCAAGGACCCCCAAACTGATGGCAAGATGGAGCAGGGACCCCTAATTATATATATTGTATGAAATGTTTATGTTTATTTTAAGATATTTCAATTAGTGGAAAAAATTGCAGAGTGGAATAAAAAAAAAGTCTATCATTCAAAACTTTTGCAACCCTCATGCAGTACCTCCGTGGACCCCCTAGGGGCCTCGGACCCCCTGTTGAAGCCCTCCGCTCTAGGGGATCTTATTTTAGAACCTCTCTTTGCTCCCCACCTTCCGTTCCGCTCGGTTCCTCAGTCTTTGTGATGCTGCCTCTGAGGCCAAAAAACAGACCATATCTATTTTTGCTGAGATGGAATTATCCTCAGATGGCCTCTAATTTCTAATTAAGTGTCAGAAGATAATTGGGCGCGCTAGATTTAATTATAATGTGAGGTTTAATTTAAGCATGCTCTACTCTTTGATGTTTAAGTTTACCTTTTCTCTGATTTCTAAGTTTAGAATAAGAAAAATTAAATTAATGTAGGAAGTTTTGGTGCAACCCAGCCTAACAATCCAATATGGCTGCCATGCAAAGAGAACTTAAATGTTTTTTTTATTTGTACTTGAAATTATTGAATCTGACATGTTTTTCTTGTTGAATGAAGATAAATATTAGCTTGTTTAGCTAGCAATAGTTAGCCTGGTTTCAGTATTTGAAATCCACACATAATTTCCTGTCATTTTTTGATCGAACTCTGGCAGTTTTTACTCCAAAGTATTAAACACACCTTATATTTTATCTCCTCTCACTGCAGGTTGAACCTGAGAAGCTAAAAACACTAACCCACGACTTGGAGGCACTTGACCGAGTCGCCAAGAGAGGCTTAAAGTAAGAAGCACATAAACATGTAGAATGTTTTGAAACTCCTGCTGCTGTTAATTTGACAATAGTAAAATGTTCTGTTTTCTTGCAGACCCAAACTGAACAACCCCCTGCAAGCTGCTCTCCACGAGGCCATGAGTGAGCTTGATAAGATGTCAGGCACAGTGAGTATCTAAGACAGGTTCCTCCCTGATTTTACCAAATGAATGTCAATGTCTAACCAAGGAAATAAAAACAAAACAAAAACAGTTTTAAATGGTTCCTTCCAGTGAGGGATGGGTGATGTATTGAATGCACTGGATGTCGAGTTTCCCCACCCACAATAGTTAAAATGACTATCACAACCATCGAGTACAAATCCGCATGACAACATTAACCCTTTATTGGGCAAGATAGCGTTTTTGATCATTTACATAACCCTTACAAATGGAGTCCCCGCCCCCCGTCTGTCAGTGAGGTCTAGAAGCACAAGATCTATATCTAGTCATTCAGCAAAGACTCAGCTACATGGCTGTACATCTTATTTTGGCATTTGACCAATGAGATGAGCCTTTAAATAATATATTACCTACTGTAAATTAAGTTGGAAAAAGTTAACAAGTCAAGAAAAAAAAGGTAAAAATCTAATTGAAAAGTTAAAAAGTTTCTAAGCCTAGTTAACAATTAAATGTAGCTTTAGAAGCAGAAAAAAATTTAAATGCCAGTATCAGGATTAATGCCTCTAAGGTTATTTTGGACCAAAAAAAATTGTTTTTCATTAATTTCTTATAGAAGCACTTTAGTTAATTTACCTAATATTTAAAGAAAAGCCGGTGACACGTTTTGACAAAGACACGGCTGAGAAAACGTGACTTCTACGGTCTGTCAATTTTATTGAAATTTTATTTCACCCGCACACTCGCCATGCTTCTGTGTTTACATCTGAGAGGAAGAAGAAAAAAAGATGAATCCTCGTTTGCCCACTGAGCGATTTGCACACGTCGGTTGGGAGAAAATCAAACGTGGGATTTTCTTACGACTTCATGATTACTGATCGGGAGGTGGTCATGAGAGGCTGATCGCCCCTCGTTACCACCTGTACACTACACCAGCGGTTCCCAACCACCGGGCCGCGGACCGGTACAGGTCCGTCAGTCATTTGGTACCGGGCCGTACAAGCAGGATTTTCTGCGGTTACAGCAACCAAAACAAAGCTACCGAGCAGACAGGACATTAGGAGCACACTTCGTGTGTCATTGTCTCCGATTACGCCTAGATGGGACCGGCTTGTTTCAGAGAAACAAGCTCAGGGCTCTCACTAATTCAACATAATGGTGAGTTTTATTTTTATGCTGCTAGTATTTAATTTTATGCTAGTCGTATCATTTTATTTTATCGTATTTACCCCCCACACTTTAGAGGCCGGTCCGTGAAAATATTGCCTAACATATAACCGGTCCGTGGCGCAAAAAAGGTTGGGGACCACTGCATTACGCGACGCACGATCAGGCTAAAACAAGGGCGAAAAGTCGCACAGTGTAAGCCCAACTTTAGGGACCGTCAACAAATCTTTGAAACAAGCACTCCGGAGAAACAAAAACCAATAAATTCCAAAGACCAAACTAATATAAAATCATGCCAATAGTTAACATAAGTAAGGCACACTTGCTTTTATGCAATTTTAAGCTATTTTCTACTTTTGAGACATTTTTTAAAGACAAAAGACTTAGACTTAGACTAGACTTAGACCTCTTTATTTGTCATTTTGTATGCACAGAGTGCATACAGAACAAAATTGCGTTGCATACAGCTTATGAACATTGCATTGATATTTCAAATGAGATGAATACCTTTACGGATTGTTATGCAAAAAGTGCAGCAGTGGTCAAAGTGTAAACAGTGCAGTGGATAAAGACAGTGTGCAAAAAGTTGGGGCAAAAAGTTGGGGCTTTTCTTCAATAGCTTCCAGGTCATGTGATCTACTGACTCCAAATCTATGTCAAATTCTTCTACTACATTAGCCTGATGAGGCACACTCTCTTTTTTTTTTTTTTTATTCAATTTTAAGCATTTGTTCATTTTGAAAGCTTTTTTATAATAAAACAGTTTGATATTTCTTCAATAGCTTCCAGGTCATGTGACCCACTGACTCAGATTCTTTGTGAAATTATTTTACTACATTAGCCTGATGAGGCACACTCATTTTTATTCCATTTTACGCCTTTGTATATTTAAAAAAAAATTTATTGGAAAAATAACTGATATTTCTTCAATAGCTTCCAGGTCATGTGACCAACAAATCTATGTGAAATTGTTCTAAAAAGTGTCCTCCTTTTCAGAAAGAGAAAATCTGGTCACCCTACCCCTAACCCCCCTCCTCCCTGTGTCTCCAGCTCCCTTCCAGGGACCGTCAGCTGATGCTCCCCAAGCCCAAGAGGAGGAAAATATCCAGATAACATTGAATGTGTCAGGCCCGAGAACGTCGTCGGAGCCACCCGGAGACTCGGCCAGGCCATCTGAGCTCTTCAACAGGTGCTACACATGGACTCTCAGTGGTACAAAAACCTCGATCCATGACATCAACTTGACTTTGTGACTGACCACAGAAGGTGCTGGAAACTCCAATCACCAATACAGTTTCAACTGTAGAGAGAGAGAAAAAAAAAGAAAAATACAAAAAAAAGAAACGCATTAAAAACAGTTGCAATTTGTCTACAGTTCACTGAATTAACTATTTTTTTCTAGTATAAGATAGTAAAATAAACAAAAAAAAGCTACAAGCATTACCTTACATATTTAAGAAAAATAGACAGTCCAAATATTTCTGATACATTTTCAATATGTATATAGATAATCCTGAAATTTCCTGCTATTAAGAATTGTATGTATATATTGTACAATGTCATGTACAAGCGTACCTAATGCACATTTTATCTTTTATTGTACAAAAACAAAGCAGTAGAAGTGTACCAATGTCTTGGTTTCTATCCAGACGTGCGGCTGCTTCGGGCCGCATGCATAGGACAAATAAGATGACAGCCTAAAGCTTTTATATTGGGAACCGTAAGTCGTGATGTTCTTCTTTTCTTCGGTCGAGGACGGGGCTTCAGGCCGGCTTAGTGTTCGTTTCCAAACTAAACAGAATGAACTTTACCAGCAGAAAGTGTTCCATGTTTATTTTCCTCCACCAGCTTCATCCACGACAGGAAAACCACCATGTTTACGAATCAAATGTGGCGCTTTTAAGAAGGAATAATCCACCTTAAATCATTGTTTCTGATACACTGTGAGGTCTGTTAGTTTCTTCAAAGCAGAAATCATGACTTCTATTTACTCTGTCGCTTTTTTACATCTCAAGTTGATGTGATTTTAAAATTAAACCTTCTGGTTTGAGTTTCTGAATCAATTATCCTTTATTTTTAAACCAAATTTGCTAAATTAGGTGGATTTTTCCTTCACAATTTAATGTCACTGATTGAGTTGTTCTCATGCTCGTCTGTACAGTATTTTAGTTACTTTTACCACAAATATAGCTTTAGGTGGACTAACCAACCTCAGAGTTTAGACCATGGAAAGGAAACACTAACTTGACGAACGCATTTGTCTTATTTAGAGGCCTTTTTTGTTTGTTTTTCATTGCTTGTTGATGTAAATTATTTATGTACAGTACTCCATATTTATTTTAAGCTTTACAAATATGCTAGATGGCAATAATACTACCAAGAGTTGAGAACTAAAGCCTTATATGTGTATATGTATGTGATATTTTTTTTAAACAGGTGGACAATAGATCATGTATCCTTTTTTTTTTTATTTAAGAAGTTTGGCGCTCAGATTTCTCATTTTGTTACACATTGTGTCATGGGGTGTTTTGGTTTGAAGACCATGTTATTTATGAATACTAACCTCTAGAAAAAGGCAGACATGGAGGTATTAAATGCAGTTTTAACACTACAGTACTGACAGTATCGGAAACTCTGTATTAAACTGCTGCTCCTCCAGATCAATATCCTGAAATCGCTACCGAATGATCAAGTGCAATAAACCAAGCGATGGATCAACATCTTCAGCAACCTTCAGTTTTGGGCTTTTTTTTTTCCTTTTATCTACTTCCTTTTCTTCATACTTCTCTTTACTTTTTAGAGACACGTAACACTTCTTCCACAGTAACATTTCTGAGGGCGTTTCTTCTGACCGAAGCAGTTCCTGTGCTAAACTGGTTCGTTTCCACGGTTACAGTAGGGTTTCCTACATATAGAGCAGCTGAAAGCAACATCATGTATCTAAAAACACCTCTACCATTTGGAATATTCCACCAACCTGACTTATAAACCCTTTAAAACAGTAGTTTATAAACAACGCTGCAAATAACTGATCTAAGAAGTTTTATATCAGTGATCTTAAGAGAATTGACAATACAAAATGTTACAGCTTGGAGTTACATGTTCAGTTTCAAACAGGATTTATAAACATCAATGATATTTTGGACATTTTGTTTATAAGCAGCGTTTGAAATGGGAGTTACAAACGCAGTTGTAGGATTTCTAAACACAGGCTAGTGTTATTTAAGTATCTTTTTTTCTAAAGACCTCTGCAAACCAGTTGCATACAATGCTTTATTTGTAAATTTATAAACACTAGATAACAAAAACTGTTTATAAACAGCACATTAAACACATTAACATATCATCTCAAGCAGGATTTATAAATGGCTGTTATTTAAATATCTGAAATTATTTCCCAAGAGCCCTGCTAACAGTTAGTTTGTGCTGCTTCACAGTTGCAATCTGTTAAAGGCCTGATTTATAAATGCCAACTGATAAGAATTCACTGTTTATAAACTGAGAAAGAGGAAATGTTTATACACACAAGCTGGTTATATAAAAGAACTTGCAGAGCTTATGAAGTGCTCTATTAACAGGAACATTTCAAAAAGCCTTAAATAATTCCAGCAGTGTTTATAAACTCAGTGAGTTTATTATTTGCGGTTGAATTAGTTTTTAGCGCAGATTTCTTTGTATTTAAACAGATTGAAAAACTTAATTGGGAATTTAAAACTTTGCATTTTGATCAGTTATTGGTCTCCATTATTCCCCCTGCTGTTCTTTGAATGAATTTATTTCATTTTTTAAATCTGTGGATCAACACAGACGGCTGCAAATCGAGCACAGGTAACATTTTAGCTCTGGAACTGGTTGGTCGGAAAAACCTCCAATGTGAAGTGCTTTGGAAATCAAATGTTTAGGAATTCTATGTAATAACCTGCTTAGTAAAACTTCTGTAAGTTAAACAAGACACTACATGATTAAAATCTAGAGGATGTGAGGAAAAGCTCCGGTCCAGTCCACCGAGTCGACTGCTACACTATTTTTTTTTTTCCAACCATCTTCTTGATTGTTTTGAAGAACTTTTAAATCACTTTGTACTGTAATTTATTCACATGCGCTCACTCATTTCTGATGGTATAATTTTTACCATTATTTGTGAGGAAATCTGTGCTCTTTGAAACACATGAGCTCTTTTGGTAAAGTTCATTCTGCTCTTCTGTCCCGGTTTTTTTTGTTTGTTTTGTGCAATGATGAGCAGGAGCCCAGTCTCATGTCAGGAACCCACCTTCCATCACATTCATGTTCTCCGTGGTCAAACGTTGGAAGCAGTTTTTGCCTGTGAATCTGTTGAGGTGTGAGTGTCATTTTTTGTTTTTGTTTCTGTCAGTATTTTTCTTTCTCTTCGGCTTGTAATTAAGTATATATTTTCTCAATAATATATACTTTACAAAAAGAATAGACTTGCGTGAAGTACGGTGTGCACTTGTTTGCTTTTATTTCTTTCCTTTCTGCATTAATGTGGGTTAGGAATAGTGTGTCAGAGTCCATTATTTTCAGATTGTTTGGACTTTTTTTTTTAATGGTTTGATGTAAGCAGCATTTTTTTTTTGTAAATATTGTGAAACATTACAGGTCATGCAGTGATGTAACATTTGGAATAATGTTGCACAGATGTTTAAGATATTAAAAACATGTTCACTCTTACTTGAATATTGTGGACTTTTTGTATGTTTCTTCTGTTTACGATTTATTTTCATCCCTCGCACAAATCTATTTAAAGGTATAGTGGAGGATGTTCCTTTTCCGGCTGGATCATCTAAATAAGTGGTCCTCCTAATTGTCAATCATTCTGGTGATATGTTTAAGTAAGGAAGTCCCACGTGCTCGTCCAAATTTTCTTACCGCTGGTGAGTCTGAAATGGTGGAAAAATTACAAATCTTCTTTTGGAAAGTAAGCTTGGATGAGCGATGCAAAGTGCAACTTTTAAACGGAGTGTGCACGAGGAGAAATGGGCATGTGCACGCTCTCGCACAGGTTTAATAGGCGTTCCGTCTCAGGAATCGGGTACAGGGTTGTGCATGTGTGTTTTTTTTTTAATTTTTACTGTAGAGGGCGAGTCTTTTTAAAAAAAAAAAACACTAAAATCCTCCTCTATACCTCTAAATGTATTAGTCCAAATCCTTAGTAAGCCCTTTCGGGGTTATTTTGGTTTTATGCTGCCCTCTAGTGACCAAAAAAAGAAGGCACAATGAAACTACTACTTTTCTCTAAGTTATTTAAAAAGATGAAAGTAAACTCCTGCTTCAGGACCTGGTGCTCCTGAGGTTCCCTTTCAGAAAAAGTTGAACAGTTATAAACCAGGCTAATTCAGTTTGGACCGGTTTTCCCTAAGCTCAACCCTCAGCAGCAAAAATAAAATAAAGCGTAAGCAGAAACCAAAGCGTTGGAGCTATTTATTCTTTATTTCTCTATCCATTTGAATTGCGTAAATTCCTATATTTTTATTTGTTTGTAGTATTTAGTGATATTATTTGCAGGTTAATAATTGTTGATTCTATTTATCGTTTTTCTTTCTTTTTTTTTGTTCTGAGGTATGACAGGAAGTGATGTGGATCAGTCCTCTTCCTATAAGTAGGTGCCTTTGAAAGAACCAGCAGGGATTTTTGGCCTATATGGTTTTTACCAGAGCAATTGTTGGCAAAAATAGAAAATAAACCATCCAGAACCATCATAAAGACTGGACATTGAAACTTATTTTTGCCTGTGTATAGAAACTTCCCCCAGTGCCTTAATAGTGGCTTAATTGGATCTTTAATTGGATGCTTGGCAAACAATCAACACTAAACAAAAGTATTCATCCAGAAATCATATTTTGGATAAATATTGAAGAGAAAATCTGATTTTTCCACCAATATTGTACAAATATGTGACTGAAATAGTAGCTAAAGGGTTAAAGCTCAATTGGAGCTGCGCGTCCCCGCTGCGGTGCTGATGCGGGCCCTTCATGCGCGCCGCAGCAGCGCACAGGAGCGCGCTCCGTTCTCAGCGGTCCAGGGCGATGCGGCTGTCCTAACAGAGCAGATCCTCCCCCCCTCTGCTGCTCCTCGCATTCCTCCTCCTGTTGGGAGAAGCGCTCAGATGAGGAGCAGGAGGCGCGCAGACACCGAGCCGTGAGCTCCGCATTGGGACGCAGCGCTGCGGCCATGACGCAGATGAAGAAGCTCTGTTTAAGCTGGAAACTTCATGGAAACCAGGAGATGATGCGTTAAAGTTTGCTGACCTGTCCATGACGCGCGGCGCTCCCAGGGGCCCCTGACTCCTCTCCTGTGTTTTTCTATATTAGAATAGGAAGGTGCGCAGCCATGGATGCAGCAGAGTGCGGAGTGAAGGTGATGTGCCGCTTCAGGCCCCTGAATGAGGCTGAAATCAACAGAGGAGACAAGTACATCCCCAAGTTTAAGGAGGACGACACCGTGGTGATCACTGTAAGTGTGACTCATTGTGCTGCTGATGCAGAGGAAAAGGTGCGCAACACCTAGAGCTAGTAGCCTAGAGCTTTAGACATAGAATAGATTTAGTTTCATTCACAGAAATCTGCAGTCAACTCGAATGATGCTGAAGTTAATAAAGAAAATGTGTTTATCAAACTAATATTAGGTTTCCCTTTTTTTTTTTTTTTTTTATACATAGGGGCCCTTCAGGGGCGGAGCTAGATGGGGGGCCAGGGGTGGCCACCCTTAAGGGCTGGTTATCCTCCTGCAGCGGTGTGTTGCAGTGAGCTTGATGCAGACATTTTTGATTTATGCTCAATATTGAAGCGTGGTCTGTGCTACACGCTGTGGGTCTAGATACAGCCGAGGCGGTGAGGAAGTCGGGGCGAGTTTAGTCGGACATTGGACGGACATGATGGCGAAAAAAAAGCGGGGATCAAGGTGGAAAAAGGGTCCCAGCGTTCTCACGCACCTCGATCTTCTAGCTGGTCAAACTTAATGACTTGTTTTCCGCAATTGCGGGCATAAAATCAAAACAAGCCGGCCTATAGTCTGCGGCACTGTCTGCGGTCAGTTACAGTTTGGGAGGGTGTCTGTGGAGGGGGAGGTGACAGCTTTTTGTTCATTGCGACACCTACGCAGAAGACCTAGTTTCAAAGTATAAATCAGCCTTTAGCCAATCATTGGCCACGCCTACCATTTTTTTCCCCCTAAAGGCTGCTTTATACTTCGAAACAAGGTCATCTGCGTAGGTGTCGCAGTGAAAAAAAAGACGTCCCCGCCCCCTCCGCAGATACTCTGCTACATCTCTCCCAAATTTTAACTGACCGCAGACAGTGCTGCAGCTAGGAGGCCGGCTTGTTTTGTTTTTATGACCGCATTTGCGGAAAACGACTCGTGAAGTTGGACCAGCTAGAAGATCCAGGTGCGCGAGAACGCTGGGACCCTTTTTCCACCTGGATCCACGCTCTTTTTCGCTCTCCTGTCCCTCCGTCGTCGCACTAAACTCGCCCCCACTTCCTCACCGCCTCGGCCGTATCTAGACCCACAGCGTGTAGCACAGACCACGCTTAAATACTGAGCATAAATCAAAAATGTCTGCATCAAGCTCACTGCAACACACTGCTGTAAGAATATAACCAGCCCTTAATACAGATGATAGCAGCAGTCAGAACTACATTTTGAGTTATATGGAGTAAAGATTAAGTAAATTCAGTGAAATCATAGATAACTATTTTAATAAAAAACGCATTAAATAATCAATTTATGTTGATATTAGTTTTTGTAAATATACATTTTTGGCAGAACGATTATTGATAAAATTAGTTAAGTAATACAACGGAAAGAACTCAAACCTCAAAGAATTGTATCCACTATACCTTTTATCTAGGAAGCACAAATGTTTAAATATACTCGTCCATTTGTTAGCAAAGGCTCTAGGAAAGGATAGTTTGTCTTTATTTTGAAAATATGGATGTTTTACTCATTAATTTTCCTGTTGGAACAGTGTAGATTGATTGGTTATTGCCTGGCCACCCTTATAAACATTTTTTTTGTCTGCGCCTCTGGGGCCCTTAAACCTCATGGTGAAAGATTGTGTAAATAAAAGCTAAAAACTAAATATTTTATAGAGTTAATTGGATTCTTTTATTTGGTATAAAATGATCTTCATCCAATTCAAATGTCTTCATTTTAGATACAGTGAAGGAAAAGAAAAGGTGTTAGTCTATATTTTCTAATATTAATCCTAAACAAAAGTAGGCTGTCTTTAAAATTGATGGCTCCATTTGAAAATATTGACATTTTATCAACATATTTTATTTATTTAATTAATTTAGAATATTTGATGATGATCTAGCAGAGGAAGTAAAGTAGATAAGATATTTAAAACAGTAGCAATAGCAGAAAGTTAATCACAAATCATAATGTTGCCCCTGCTATGCATGACAGTAAAGATGGTGTTTTTTCAGCTCACGCTCTGCGTTTCTGTTCTCCATCATTGCACCTTGTTTCAAACCTTGAATAATTTAGATATTTAGTGAAAAAACAAGGGTGGGGATCATGCAGTCTACCAGGTCTGAACCGCATCCCTCAGGAGCTGCATGGTGGAAAGCTACAGGACAATCTGTGGGTGATAAACCCTATTGCTTGCTTCCTTCTCTTTTTTGATATGACTTGTTGATAATCAGGTTTTATTTAACATATAAAGAGGTAATTATAAATTTAGAAATTTGCTTTTAACGTCATTAGGAGCCTGTTTTGGTCTAAGAACAAGACAAGAAAGGGTCACGATCAGTAGGATTTGGTCCAAGCCTTGATCGCTAACATGTTTAACCCATTTATAGAGCAAGTTACAGTTTTTGATCACTTACATACCCCTTTCAAATGAGGTCTAGAAGCACAAGATCTATATCCAGCCATTCCGCAAAGATCCTGCTTCATGGCTGTACATCTTATTTTGGCATTAGATGAGCCCTTGAATGATATATTACCTACTGGAAATTAAGCTGGGAAAAGTTAAGTCAAGAGAAAAAGGTAAAAGGCTAATTGAAAAGTTAAAAAGTAATGTTACTAAGCCTAGTTAACGTTTATATTTAGGTTTATAAATTAAAAAATGTAAGTGCCAGTATCAGCTTTAATGCCTCTAAGGTTATGTTGGATCTAACAAAATGTGTTTCTTTCAATCAATTTCTTAGAGGTTATTTTTCTTAATATATTCGGGGAAGTTGGCATTTCTTGTTATTACATTGACAATCATTTTTGACATCAGAATCTCCATATTTTTTCAAAGTTACAAAGGAAATAAGTTCTTTTCCTGGATTCCAATAACGCTATTGGCTTGAAATTTGGATTTTCAAAGTATTTCACCAAGCACCCTTTAAAGGGTTAAGGAAAATTACATCAGTTGTATAGAAGAAAAAATAAACGGTTTATATCAGTTTGATGGGTTTGGAAATAAATGTCGGAACTTTTTCTTAGAAAAACAATTAAGAATGCAAGAGAAACATTCATTATTTAAATACAAAAATGGCTTTATGCTTAATTCTTAGTTATCTTAAATAGAAATGTAAAAATGGCAGGCAGAAATAAATAGCGGCGAAGAAATAACTAGGGTAAAAAAAAATACAAAGGAAGAATATTATAACATGCACATAAATAAATACTTAAAAATATAAGTAATTAAAAAATAAAGTTGAAGATTATAAAGGACAAAAAAAGAAATAAGGCAAATAGATAGAGAAGCTAATTAAAAGAGTTATATACATTTATGTCTCACTGTATAAATTATTTTCTACTTACATTTATTTGTTTATTGTATTTTTGGTGGCAATTAATTGTATGCTTATTTATTTATTGAGCATTTTTTTATTTCTGTATTTATTTTTAAATATGGCAGAGTTGGTCCTCCATATAATCCAGCTTCTCTGAGTGTTTATACTATTTTTTTGACAGCAGATCCATCTTCTCTTAGCAGATTGGACATAATTTAGTTTTTGTATCGTCGTAAAAACTCTTCCCATTGATGCTTTTACATCCTGAACCTGCAGAGCAACCTTCAATTCAGTAATTTTTGTCCCAATTGTAACCCTAAAACTGTTGTTTATCCTTTAATCCTGGATTGCTTTAGATATTGATGCCATATCTGAAAGAAAAATGTTTTCATTCTGTTTATTATCTTTTCAATAGGATTTGATTTCTCCAGATTTAAAAATGGATTAATCGATATATTGAAATAATCATCAACTAATTTAGTAATCGATTAAACGTCAACTGGAGAATCGAAAAGTTTGAATTTCACCTGGCTGAATTTCTGTAAAAAGTCTTCTTTAAGGAATCTTTCACTATCCAATTAATCGAAAAAAATAATCAACAGAATAATTGATTTGCAAAATAATGGTTGGTTGCAGCCCTACTGCAGTAGAACTGAACCAACCCAGCATCATGTGACCAAACTGCATGAATCTGCTTCCTGCCATCAATCATAAATGCACCACCAGCATACAGACAGCGTTGCTATCAGGGGTTTCTCTGCTTTATTTTAACTCTGTAGGACGGTCGGAGTGCCGCTGCAGCTGCTTTCTAAATGCTGAGAGCAGCTGTTTGCACAAATGAGGAGTTTACCCCTGAGATAAAGAGTCAGGAGTTGGATTATAGCTAAGGCAGCGAGGAATGCTCTCATCAGAAAGCCCTATAAGTGTATTAAACATCAGCTCTTTCTATGTATATATAGTCAATGCTTCGTAGAGATTTAAATGCTCTGTGTTTAACTGTTTCTAGAAGTTCATAAAGAATCTGTTGGTTTCCTATAATTGTAGAAATGTGCAGGAAAAGGGCCAATGTTTGACCTCATGTTGGATCCTGATCTGTTCAATTCTTAAAACAGGGGAAACCATACGTGTTCGACCGCGTGCTGCCGCCAAACACCACGCAGGAGCAAGTCTACGAGCAGTGCGCCAAGCAGATAGTCAAAGGTACGCTGGAGAGAATGAACATGTATTACATGTAGGATTGATCTGTATTATGAAATACAACTGTTAGGTTTATTCAATGATGATCATAAAATTAGTGTGTGTTTATGAAACATTTGTGCGAGGGGATGCTCCACTCCTGTGTCATGACCATCCTGCCTTGTCATTCTGATGGAGCATTCTGTCTTTATGAACTGATCAATTGTTCTGTCAGAACAAAACTCTGTTTGTAACCATGCGTCATGTTCTGTTAATAAAACGCTCTGCGGAGGAGATCCAGGGGGAGACGGTGTGTTTGAGTCTGGGGTTCAACTATCTCTCCTTCTGCAGAAATTGTATCCTTTACTGTGTATTTCAGTTCTTCTTTTGCAAAAACCTACATTTTATGAACCCAACAGCAACCGTTTCTATTTTTACAATTCTTCAAATCTTTCTAATTGAGCCTGTAAAAAGGTGTTGGCATTGAATCAATATTGAATATTGATGAAAAAGCCAACAAAAAAGTTTAATGTTTATCTATCGGTATGATTCTTCATGTCTCTTGGTGAAATATATTCTATCAATTGGATAAGGTAGAAATATTTAGAAAAAAACAGCATTTTAAGGTATTTAGAAAAAAGGAATGATAGCAATGTTGTATACTTTTACAAATTAAGCAGGGTAAACAGTTTTTTTTCCCAAGATTTAAAGTCAATTTGTAGCTTATATAGTAGTAAGTAGGACTCTTTAGTCTAGTTGGCATTCCTTTGTTTGAAACTTTCATTCAGTAAGATGTATTTTGATCAAGATTTTTTTAAATATATTTTTCTTCTTAGTTTTTGAAAAATGATATTTAGCTGAGAGTCAGTTTGAGCATTTCTTTAAAGATCTTTCTGGGACTTTCCTGGAAAGTTCCAGAGATTTTTTTTTCTGAAAAGTTTAAGGATTTACTGAATAATTTATTATTTAATTACTGGTAAAGTATCAGGAAATGACCAAATAAATTCTACTAAAGCTTCAGCAAAGATACTTGGTAAGATCTACGGAGCCCCTAAAGGGACATGGAGGGGAAAAAAAACACTTTTGCGAGATCCCCCAAAACTTTTGTGAGAGCTCGCAAAAAATAAACTTTTGCGAGATCCCACAATACTTTTGCAAGACCTCGCAAAAGTATTGCGGGATCTCGATCTCGCAAAAGTATTGCGGGATCTCGGAAAAGTATTGCGATATCTCACAAAAAAAAAACTTTTGCGAGATCCCGCAATACATTTTGCGAAATCTCACAAAACTATTGCGGGATCTCGCAAAAGTATTGCAGGATCTCGCAAAAGTTCTTTTTTTCCACTCCATGTCCCTTTAGGGGCTC
>NW_015150516.1:1625982-1629950 GCF_000732505.1 Cyprinodon variegatus
ATTACTTTAACATTTTTTTCCCCCAACAACTCTCTTGGATCTTTACGGAGCCCCTAAAGGGACATGGAGGGAAAAAATAAACTTTTGCGAGATCCCGCAATAGTTTTGTGAGATTTCGCAAAATGTATTGCGGGATCTCGCAAAAGTTTATTTTTTCCCTCCATGTCCCTTTAGGGGCTCCGTAAAGATCCAAGAGAGTTGTTGGGGGAAAAAAATGTTAAAGTAATAAAACTGTACGTTCTAGAAAATGACTACCGTACTATGTAGCATAAAACAACCTCTAGAAAATCAAACTTTCTGTAGAATACAAGAAAACTTTAGATGGCTTTTCAACTTGCTTACAGTTTTAAATTAAAATAGTGGTGCTTTGGATCACTACTTTAACCCTAGCTGCTCAGAAAAGGCAAAAATCAACATAGAAATTGACTCTTTTTTCACCACTCAGCACCTTCTTGTTACAATACTCATCCCTGGACATCATCTATATAAATAAGAATATAAAAACTTTTCTCTCTTGCTCCATTTATCAATATCCTACAGTGTTTGCTGAAACTGAAATGCAAGAGCAGAATATTTAGGTGCATAAAATGCCATTTAACTTAGCGCAGTCATTAGTAGTCAAATGAAGCTGCTGTTCTATTTAATTACCTCCATCTGGCTGATATTCTTAGGTTCAAAGATCTGTGTTTCATGGGGAGGAATTACATCTCTTGACGATAATGTAGTGTTTTAATTATTGTCTCTCTGATCCTAGATGTGCTGTGTGGATACAACGGGACAATCTTCGCCTATGGACAGACGTCCTCTGGAAAGACCCACACCATGGAGGTGAGGTCTCACTCTCCACCAGCCACAAGCAATGAACCCATTGATCACGATGGGAAACTGTGTGCAAAGATTAGGGAAGAGTTTGAATGTAAACTTTAATCCACAGTGTGAGGATTAGAGGATTGAGTAACAGAATTATGGATTAATCCTTTGAGAAAAGCCCTGAAGCCTCATTTTAATTCCCTGATCTGATGTGAGGCCTTTGTTTTTCCATGAAGTTGTAATTCCACTTTATTCAGCAGATGTTCGTCTTTAAAGGGGTCATAGAATGCAAAACCGAGTTTCCATTGTCATAGATGAATAACGATTATTCAGTGGGTGAAATAGACGTACAGAGAAGTTCAAACCCCATTGAAACGTCCTTTGTCTGCAAATCTCACAATTCTAAACTTCCACCTTAAAACGGGCAAATTCAAATGAAGCACCAAGTTGACGTAAACTTGGGGATGTTGCCTTATTTGGTTCAGGTCAGGGGAAGAATGGGGTTCCGGCTACCGTCACCGGGTCGGGTTTGGTCACTCCTTCCCCGCTGGCTCCCTGCCCGCGTCTACATGAGTTCCTGGACCAGCTCTGGAGCTCACGGCTCGGTCCTGCTGCACCGTAGTCGACTGAAATCCCGGACGATTTTGAATTCCCCCCTAAATTTTTTTAGTTATGAATAGTAGGACATGTCCGGGAAAAATAGATCGTCTGTTCACCCTACCATATCAACAATTTCGATGTTTCAGTAAGTGAGTGCTTGTTGCTATGATGCGTCTTTGCTCAGCAGCTTCGCTCTTTATAAACCAACCAATCAGTGCACAGCTCATCTAAATATTCATGATCATACCATAAAAGGAAGAAAGCCTGTCGTTTCATTCTAGGGCTTTTAACCAGGCTGCATTAGGGCTCATAGAACAGCAAACATGACATTTTCAGCCCAACCAATGTTACACACCCTATTCAGAGACCTTAAGGACCAGAAACCAAGTAGCTACCCTATAGAATCATTCTATCACCCCTTTAATTTTTACAAAGTTAATTGGAAATCAGGGAGCAAAACATCCGTTGTTGTGTTTAGGGCAAACTGCACGACCCGCGGCTGATGGGAATCATTCCTCGCATCGCCCAAGACATCTTTGACCACATCTACTCCATGGATGAGAACCTGGAGTTTCACATCAAGGTAAAGAGCGACTCATTTCATCCAAATTCACAGAAAAAATACCATAAGAAACGTGTAGAAAGGCTGAAAAGATATTAATTTTTTATTGAAATAGCATAAACTCACACAGAAACAAAATTACTTTTTTTGTTTCAAGGGTTCTGAACATTATTTTTCAGTTTCTTGTATATTAAACCAAAGTTAACGTAGTGAGACTCTAAAGTGGAGACTCCTCCCTGCAGGTGTCTTACTTTGAGATCTACTTGGACAAGATCAGAGACCTGCTGGACGGTAAGTGTTGCTGGAGATTGTTTACAAATTTCCTAATTTTAACATTTAACCAATCACATTTTATTAAAGACTTTTGTTAAATCAGGCACTGACTGATTTTTATGGTTTTTCTGTTCAAAGTGTCAAAGACGAACCTCGCTGTGCACGAAGACAAGAACAGGGTTCCTTATGTGAAGGTTAGTAAGACGAGCTTTCATTTGATCACTCATTACCGTAGATTAACTGCGGTGCAGATTTTCATCTTAGTGCTCAATACATTAAACAGCAGAGCTTCTGTCTGCTGATATATAACAGAAAAATATGTTAAACCGGACGTTGGAAGCTTTGTTTGCACATAGAATAACAGAAGAATAACAAATCAAGCTGAAATTTAATATTTAAGGACAATTAAAAATTAAACCACAAACAGCACTGTTTCCTAAAACATTGCGTCTCTGTCTGACAAACAAGGTTTGCTTGTTGGACTGAATGCATTATTTCTTGGCTCCCACCACTGAAGTAAGCAACAAACTATCCCCAAAACGGCTTCTTTTTAGGTTAACCAGACAAAAAATAAGTGAATGAATGTCAATCCTAGCCATTCTTTGAATCTATAAATGTAAAAGGAGTTTCATTCAAAATTAATAATGATTATTGCATTAAATAAAATTACGTAACCATAGAATGTTGCTTATTTTGGCATTTTATTAACTTTGAGTGTTACTGATATATAATGTGTTTATTTCTAGATTTATTTATTGAATGACACTTTTTCTTTAAGGAAACCCAGAGACTAACAAAGATAGGAAAATGTTTTCATGCAAAATAAGCCCTAAGACCACTGCTTAATTCCAGATTTAAATGTTTGCTTCATGGTTAACCATACATGTAATTTAAATGTCTTTATGTTAGATTTATATATGGAGCTTCTGTTTTTGCCTTCAAATAATTAAATGTTAGTTTTGATGATCTCCATGCTGTTTCAGGGCTGCACTGAACGTTTTGTCTCCAGTCCTGAGGAGGTGATGGACGTCATCGACGAAGGAAAGGCCAATCGCCACGTGGCAGTGACAAGTATGCACTGGGCTATTATAATGTATAATAAAGGTGTAACACATTTAAGCTAAAATTACTTTTTTCAAACATTAAAAATGTAAAATCAACCTTTTTCTTAACCGTTTAAAAAAAAAATAATAATAATTTTTTTGCACTTTTAATGAGCTGCTGAATGCCGCCTAAAAGATACTAAAATGGAAATTTAAAAAAGGAGAAATAAAAATGACATAAACAGCGCTGCAAAATGCAAAAATGTGAAAAAACAATTTGTGATTCTTTTAAAATATCAGAGGCTTCTTTCCATTTTCTTTAAATTAACGTTTCCACAACTAATTTAATGGTTGAATTTGTAAGATTTTCTTCTGAAAAGACCAATTCTGGTGGAAATACAAAGGATTTAAGGTTTTCATTTTTCCAGATATCTTTAATTATGCTTGTGGAAAATTCAATAGAAAATCTAGTTTTTCTCAAAAAGAATATTGTTTAGTAAATATTTTATATCAACAATTGCTGCAGAAAATGGCTTAAGTTATTAAGTTATTGATTCTTAATGGGAATTTTCACCTTTTATCACCACTTGTGTATTTCTGCACATAATGACTACGGTATATTTATCATTAGCATATAAATATAAGGAGTATAAATCTTAATGCAGTCTCATCCACATACA
>NW_015150516.1:1631830-1653139 GCF_000732505.1 Cyprinodon variegatus
TATATATATATATATATATATATATATATATATATATATTCTAATTAACCCTGGTGAACTAATCTCGGTCAAGCAGGATATTTATGATTGTTTGGATAACCATCATGACCTAATGGTTATTTCCTGTTCTTGGTTCCAGACATGAATGAACACAGTTCCCGCAGCCACAGCATCTTCTTGATCAACATCAAGCAGGAAAACGTTGAAACAGAGAAGAAACTGTCAGGGAAGCTGTACCTGGTCGATCTTGCTGGCAGCGAGAAGGTCGGCCTGAGATTAACGAGGTGATCTGCTGTGCTGTGTGATTCCTATAATCTGTGAGATTGGCTGTTTGAACAGGTCAGCAAGACTGGAGCTGAGGGGGCGGTGTTGGACGAGGCCAAAAACATCAACAAATCTCTGTCTGCACTGGGGAACGTCATCTCTGCTCTGGCTGAAGGGACCGTGAGTCTTCAGTTTCTATAGGGAATCACAGTATCTCTGTAAGATGTTAGATCAAATCTTTTTTTGTTGACATCCTCAGAAAACCCACGTGCCCTACAGAGACAGCAAGATGACCCGGATCCTGCAGGACTCCTTGGGAGGAAACTGTCGCACCACCATCATCATCTGCTGCTCGCCGTCCATCTACAACGAGGCAGAGACCAAGTCCACACTTATGTTTGGACAGAGGTACGCCTCCGCCATGGAGATCCCTAGAGCTGGTGGATATAAGAGACTCTCTGATCCTCCACCTTTGGCTTTAAGGTCCCAACAGATCAGTACAGTCAGGCCACTTCAGCACCTTCACCCTCAGTTTCTTTTAGCAAGGCAGCGGTTGTCTTGGAGACGCTCTGCTTTAGTCTTTCACATACATAATGGCCCTTATGGTTCCCTCAAAGAACTACAGCTCCACACAGCTGACAGATTCCATGCCCCACATCATGATACTCCCAACACCATGCTTGACTGCCATCTTGGTCTCATCAGAGCACAGGACATGGTTCCATGTCCTCAGTCTGCTTGTTTTCGTTTAAAGGCTTTCTTCTGTGTCATCCTGCTGCTGTATTTTCTAGATTTTGGGAAACCTTCTTTATGATGAGCAGGAATTCAATTTTCAGATCCTAAGAGAGTTATTTGCCATCATGTTTGTGGTAATAACCTGAACACACCTGATCTTCATTTACACCTGAGTCCTGGTAACACAAAGGAGTCACATGACTTAAAGATGCTGTAGCAGATCTTGGAAAAACGGTTCCAGGAAGCTATATTTTTGAACATTCACAACCATGCCTCTCCCTTGAGACCACCTGACAAAAACATGGCTTCAAAACACACGAACACGCATGCTGCAGCACGTCTAGAGCAGCAGGAGCACTACTGATGGTACAGAGCGCTATGATAACTCCTCTGAAACAGTTTATTGATGCCTAAATTAACTCAAAATGCTGAAATCTGCTGGTAAAACATGTTCGCTTTTATTTTCCTGGTGCCTGCAGTTTGGATTACGTACATTAAAAACGCCTTCCAGCTGCTGCAGCAAACCGCAAATAGACGACCGGGCCATAGGCTGCTGTTGAATGGGATTCCTAGTGATTTTATGAGTATAAATCTAAAACCCCTGATGAAGCTGTTTGACTCCTAACCAGTTGATGGCAGTAATGCACCTGAGGGTTGTTACCAGCTGTTATTAAAGGAATCAAAAAGAAAAACAGAACCGTCGATTGAACCTTTTTACTTTGCCGGGATATTTTTACGGCATGCGCAGAATAATCTTTCACTCCATCGTTCTGTTTTTGTTTTCTTTATCTTGTTCTCATTAATAAACCCCATGCACACAGCGTAAAGGAGCATTACCCCGACCAACTGCTAAGAAGTGAAAAGCTTTCTCACAGTAGATTTATACTCCTAACTTGTATTCAAAAAAATCGAGACTTGAATTAATCTGATGTCGCATGTAAATATGAGCCGCTAAGAAGGGAAAACATATAAATCTTACATTTACCGTAATTTTCGGACTATTAGCCGCACCTGAATATAAGCCGCAGAAGCTAAATTGCATGATTTGTACATATACAAGCCGAAACCGGACTATAAGCCGCAGGTTTTTTATGTTTAATTACCATATGGTTCGTACACAGAGAGGATTGTCGGGAAAGAGGCAACTGTTTTGGGAAGCTCCTAATTATTAACGTTTCAACACAACTGAATTGAGACAATTCTTCATGAAGGCGTCTCCAACGTCTCACCATTGACTCGTTGATTCCAAGGTTACGTGCAGCGGTTCTATTTCCTTCGTTTACTGCCAAATTGACTGCCTTTAACTTAAAAGCTGCTTCATATGCATTTAAACGTTTGTTTTCCATAATGAGGGTGTCACACAAACTGTCTTGCGTTCGCAATGTCCGTCTTTCTCAGAGTCTGCTTCCGGAGGATGTCCACATTCCTGCATGGGCGGCGTCTTGTGTGTTGAAGTAAATGTGACGTCAACATGGTGGATGGTAAAATCCATAGATTTAGGTACCGTATTACCCTAGTGGCCGTTAGCTGTAAAAGTCCATACATAAGCCACATTGTTATTAAGCCACAAGGTCGAAAAATGGGGAAAAAGTCGCGGCTTATAGTCCGAAAATTACGGTAATAAGGTTTAGTGACCTGTATTTATAACTTCAGACACCTTAAAGATTTTTGACAGTTATCTTGCCCCATATGCATGCTGTATACTGACTGCTTCCCGTATCAAAGGATAAGGATCATATCTTCAGTTGTTTTCCATGAAAATACATAATAAGATATTTTAAAAAATGGGAAAGGTATGTTGACTTTTTGAGATATTTTCTTGGTCACTTTAAACCTGTCTGGGTGAGTAAACAGAGACTGACGTCAGTTCTGCAAACCAGCAAGCAGATGGTCTTCAGAGCTTCCTGCTGTGTGACTTTGTTTATTCCTATTTTTATGTCCCGTATGTCGAGTTTCCCTTTTTTTACCCTTTTACTGTCTTTCCTGGGAATTTAAACCAACACACTTTAATCCTTTGAGGTATTTCTCTGCTCATGACGCATAAAATCTGACATGGATCAGCATTGATGACAAGAGGAGATGATGATGGGAGATCAGCAGAGGCTATTTTACTCCAAATTCCACAAGAACAATATTTTCTGGGCTATACGTTTCTCATTTTTGGTGGAGTGTTTATGTTTGAAGTGTGTGTTTCTGACACGCTTGATAATGTTTGCGATTCAGAGCGAAGACCATCAAGAACACGGTGTCTGTGAACCTGGAGCTGACGGCTGAGGAGTGGAAGAAGAAGTATGAGAAGGAGAAGGAGAAGAACAAGAGCCTGAAGAACGTCGTCCAGAGGCTGGAGGCAGAGCTGAACCGCTGGAGGAACGGTGAGAGAAAACGGCTCTGCTGAGTTTTCATCCTAATGCTACGTTCATACCAGACGCGCTCGGGAAGCAAAAAAGCACCTGCTGCTTCAGTTTTGAAGCTTGAACACACAACTTCAGCATCTGCTGCTTGTGAAGCACGTCTCGTGCCTCAGATGTTCATATGCATCTAGATGCACCGCTCCTGCTGCTTGAGACCCGCTGCAGGACCTTTTAACACTCCCCCTCTTCCTCCTCTATAGCTAATGTGTTCTAAAATCTCCACATTTTATCCTCAAAATATCTGAAAGCAGCTCTCACAAAGAAATTAATTGGTATTTCTATTTACATTAAGACTTTACATTGCCTTTAAATTTTTTTGTCACTATCATCTTAAAGCCTTTTGATTTATTTCATACTCTATTGATCATCTAGTTAAATAACTTTGACTTTTTTTTAAAAATCCATTTCCTGTTTTTTTTTTCTTTAGAAAGACTTTGCTGTAACCTAATTAAGAAAAATCAGGCTTTTATTTTCTTTAATGTCTCACATAGTAACAGAGGTGTTTATTTACAGGGGAGAACGTCCCTGAGGAGGAGCGGCTGAGCTCTAAAGATCAGAAGAACATCGAGCAATACGACAACACTCCCATCATCGACAACCTGCCGCCAGGTGGGGGAGGAGTCTCTGGCGAAGAGAGGAAAACATACGACGAGGATATCAGGAACCTCTACAAGCAGCTCGATGACAAGGTGAAGAAGAGGAGGAGGAGGATTCATTCTAAATACAATAAAATAGATTAAAATTATTATTTTTGTTTTATCTAAACTTAACTTTAACAACTTAAACAATTTAATGAGATCTAAACTAATTGAAATCTACTTTTAAACAGAAAAGAATCAAACCTAAATGGACGAAACTAAACACCAGTAATTAGAAAGTAATAGAACAGCACTGGATTTAAAAATAAAGTTAACAAAACTTAAAGGTATAGTAGAGGATGTTCTTTTTCCGGGTGGATCATCTAAATAAGTGGTCCTCCTAATTGTCAATCAATCTGGTGATATGTTTACGTAAGGCCATCCTACGTGCTCGTCCAATATTTTCACTTATTGTGGAAAAATTGCAAATCTTCTTTTGGAAAGTAAGCTTGTATGAGCGATGCAAACAGCAGCTTGCATGAGGAGAAATGGGCTCATGCATGCTCTCACGCGTTTAATAGGCGTTCCCTCTTAGGAGCAGAGTTGTGCACAAGCCTTTTTTTTTTTAAGTGGAGAGGGGGCGGATCTACTCAAAAATGTACGAAAATCCTCCACTATACCTTTATTTACATCAGATAGAAGTTCGTTTTTCAGCCTTAACTGAATTAATCTGGATTAAACCGGTTAAATAAAAGTTTATTTGATGGAACAATCACTTAAAAATAAGTTAGAATTATAAATCCAGAATCGGTCTGATTTCATTTTAATAGAATTAAATCTATGCAAATGGATACACTCATTATAGAGTTAGTTCTACAGAATAAACCCATTAAAATGTAATGATAAAGTATATAAGCATGAAAATTTCTAACCAGTTAAAGTATATGATCATTTTTAAATTTTTCTTCTGTTTTTGCAGGATGATGAAATCAACCAACACAGTCAGCTGGCCGAGAAACTTAAAGAGCAGATGTTGGAGCAAGAGGAGGTCGTTTTGATGTTTTCTTCTACTGACGAGGTAAAGTTTGCAACCGCTCATTCTGTTTTTCTCTTACAGCTGTTGGCGTCTACGAGACGGGATTACGACAAGATCCAGGAGGAGCTGTGTCGGCTTCAGACGGAGAATGAGCTGGCAAAGGAGGAGGTGAAGGAGGTGCTGCAGGCCCTGGAGGAGCTGGCCGTCAACTATGACCAGAAGAGCCAGGAGGTGGAGGAACGGGAGCAGCTCAACCAGCAGCTAACAGAGGAGCTGCAGCAGAAAACCGTGAGTTTATTGCCCCAGATGTGTGCGGGGCATTAAGCAGACAGATGCTTTTATCCGGTTGTGTCCACAGAGTCTGCTGTCGGTGGTCCAACGGGAGCTGATTCATCTGGAGGAGCTGAATGGTCTGCAGAGGAAGAGAGCTGCGGAGGTCCTCAACCTGCTGCTGCGAGACCTCAGCGACATCGGCGCCATCATCGGCACCGGCGACATAAAGGCGACCTCTGTAAGGAGAATGCCGTACAGCTTTATAAATCAGGCTAACAGTTGAATAGATTTACCAGTCTGACCAGTTTGCCCCGTCACTCAGTCTGCAGAGGCCAAGGGGAACGGCTCGTCAGTGGAAGAGGAGTTCACCGTCGCTCGGCTCTATCTCAGCAAGATGAAGTCTGAGGTCAAGTCTCTGGTGAACCGCAGTAAGCAGCTGGAGAGCAGCCAGGCCGACGCCCACCGCAAGATCCAGGCCAACGAGAAGGAGCTGGCGTCCTGTCAGCTGCTCATCTCACAGGTGGAAACGACCCACAGCACTCTGCTAAACTCTTCAATCCTCCCTCCAGGTGAACATTCCTTCTATTCTGTCCTTTCCCTGTCCCTGCAGCACCAAGCAAAGATCAGGTCTCTGACCGACTACATGCAGAACATGGAGCAGAAGAAGAGGCAACTGGAGGAGAATCAAGACGCTTTGACCGAGGAGCTCGCAAAACTGCAGGCTCAGGGTCGGTGCATCACAGCAAGCAGAGTCTGATTAGAAAACCTAATGCAGAGCTGCAAAGCTCTCTGTCAGCCTGACCGCCGTTTAAAGTTTACATTGATTATTTCTCTTCAGAAAAACATCATGAGGCGCTGAAGGAGGACCTCCACAGGCTGGATGGAGAAGAGGTGCTGAAGGTGAGTCAAACGGCTTCGTGAAGCTGAGATCCAGAGGGTTTGTGGGGCTTTTGTGTCTCTGATGTGTTTATTTTACATCCTGCTGTAGAAAACGATGGAGGAGCAGCTGGAGACCAACAGGGAGGCTCATCAGAAGCAGCTCAGTCGCCTGAGGGACGAGATCGAAGACAAGCAGAAGATGCTAGATGAGCTGACAGAGTGAGGAAATCTTCACTCTTACTGACCAATAAACTCTAATCTGCTATTAAACCCTCGTTCACCCTAACCCTGCATTCTAAATACAATGAAATAGATTAAAATAGTCATTTTTAAATGGACCAAACAAAATTTCAGTATTTGGAAAGTAATAGAACAGCACTGGATTTAGTCTATTAGCTGAAAATAAAGTTAATAAAACCTAAAGGTATTCTAGAGGATGTTCTTTTTCCAGGTGGATCATCAAAGTAAATTGTCCTCCTAATTGTCGATCATTCTGGTGATATCTTTATGCAAGTCTCTTTGTCAGGTCTAACACCTAAAACACTGTAAAACAAGGAAAGAAAGGCACAGAGTCAGAATTCTTTTTACTCGCGAGGAGAGGAGAGTAGGAAGAGACCGTGCAGGTACATCTCCACCCCACTCTGCCAGTCTTCAGCTTTCTCCTCGCTATTTATTAAAGCCACAGGGGGGTTCCCTAGTTACACAAGCTGAGGTTGCGCTAAAGGAATAGGAAACAAGAAATACAACTCAATTTGCAGCCTCAGTGAAAAGGCAATTTTCATTTAAATGTCTTTCGGTCAAATGGTCCGAAAACCTCCTGGTTTCGTTAAGCTTGAGCAATACTTCCTGAGAGTTGACCTATGCTGCTTGTGCAACACCTCTCTGGAACAGTAATATGTCACACATTATACATCATAAGAACAAACTTTAAGTATCTTATACATAATTATTACAACACTCGTCCACATTTTCATTTACCGGTGGTGAGTCTCACAGAGTGGAAAAAATGCAAATGTTATTTTGGAAAGTAAGGGTGTATGAGCGAGGCAAACAATTAATTAACAATTAATCTGAATTAATCTACTTCCTGAATGTAAACTACAGAATGGGCTGGACTTCACTCTTACTGACCAATAAACTCTAATCTGCTAATAAACCCTCGTTCTGGAAGTAAGCATCTTTCTGTTCTTCTAGTAGCCTTCTCTGAGGCATCAGAAAAGTCAAATTGTTGGTCGACATCATTAAATCAAACCCTAAATGGATCCATGTTTTTTTAAGGAATCCTGTTTCATAGCAATTTCTGTTAGACTGAAAATGCTTTATATTGCTTTTGAACCAGAGGACTGCACTCATTTTAAACAGACAAGGAACATCTGGTCTACTAAGTCCAGATTACCGGTATGAATGAATGAATGGAGGCCTTCTGTCCTGTTAAAAACCTCTGATGGTTATATTACGGTAGACGACAGGTTCAGAGTTCTCTGCTTAAGATATCGCGCCTATCCTAATTATTAGGGACATGTATTCAAGCTTCAAACCTCCAGTTACCACACATGTGGCCATAAAGATGGTTTAAACAGAATAATTTACTGTCTAGATGGACTTATTTTAATTATAACATGTTTTTCTTCTAGTCTGAACCAGGGTCTGCTGCTGGAGCAGGAGAGACTGATGTCGGATTATGAAAAGCTGAAGAATGAGGAACAGGAGAAGGATTTGAAGTTACAGAAGCTCATGTAGGAACCAGTGAACACCATCAGGTAATAGTGTTTAATGTCCTAAAGCTTCATTCATGTTGGTTTGTTCTTTTCTCTTCTGCAGGCTGCTGAATGAACACAGGGAACAAGCCAGAGAGGACCTGAAGGGGCTCGAGGAGACTGTGGTGGGTGACATGCTGTAGGATTAATAGCTGATATCTCTGAAGTGGGTGGATTGTCCATATGCCTGGAAAAACGAATAAAGTTGGAGTGAAGGAAAGACACAAGGAAAGAAGGATTTTAGAAAAAGCAGAGGAACGGATGAGAAGGAAGGATCCAATGGACAAAAGAAAAGTAACAGACACAAAGAGTGAAATAAGGAAACCGAGAAAACAGGACAGAGCTTCAACACTGCAAAAAATGAAAAATCTAAAAATATTACAAAAATTCTTAAATTAAGTATATTTACCCTTAATTTGAGTAGTTAAATGGGATGATTTGCTAATGAAAAGAGTATATTTACTCTTAATATTAGATGATTAGAAAACAATCACTTGAAATAAGACAAGGCATTTGTCTTTTTTTCTTATTTTAAATATAAAGTGTCTCACCTCCTCAATTCAAGAAAAAAAATCCCCTATTTTAAGAAGAAATTACTTTTTTAGATTTAAATTTTCTGCAGTGAAGAAACAAAATGAGGCAAAAAAGTATTTGATTAAATAAAAAAAACTAAAAATGATTGTAACTGTTGCAAAGAAAAGTTAGTTGCTCTTATTTCAGTCTATATATCATTTATAAATCAAAATCCATTTATTTAATGGTCAGGATATCCTAACTATGAACGTTGGGTTGATCTCATCCTGACTGGATTCAATTATTTTAAATGATTTTAATAAATGCTGTAAAACTCAGACATGAAGCTTTTGTAATAAAATATCAAGTTTGTTAAACATGTTTTTTTTTCATTGTTTTTCTGGCATTGTTACTTATTGTTGAATATGTGTATTTTCTGGTCACTTTTGTAAAATAAATTGTGTTTAACACCAGTCCTATAGATTTTAATTTTTTTATTTTTATCTACTCTTTATTATGTGTCTTCAGGCCAAAGAGCTGCAGGCTCTGCACAATTTGCGCAAACTCTTCGTTCAGGATCTCACAGCACGAGTTAAAAAGGTAAATTTGTCATAAACCCTTAAACCAGCTGCATAAATGTGAAATTTTGTGCTGATGCTCTGACCTGTTGCTCATTGTGAAGAGCGCTGAGATCGACTGTGAGGAGGGTCTCGGTAACATCGCTCAGAAGCAGAAAATCTCCTTCCTGGAAAACAATTTAGACCAGCTCACCAAAGTCCACAAGCAGGTAAACTTAACGCATTAATTATTCCTTTAATCTGGTGAGTGTTAAACTCCCGGACGAGCCCCCAAACACTATTGCAGGGATAGCATGTGAATGTTCCCAAGGATGATTTATCTAAGATTAGAGTCCCAACAATGTGGTGTGGCAGACTGTGACATCTCTCGTTTCTGGTGTGCCTCCCCAGTTGGTACGAGACAACGCAGACCTACGCTGTGAGCTCCCCAAACTGGAGAAACGTCTGCGTGCCACGGCTGAGCGAGTCAAAGCTCTGGAAAACGCCCTGAAGGAGGCCAAGGAGAACGCCATTAGGGACCGCAAACGCTACCAGAAAGAGGTGGACCGCATTAAGGAGGCAGTCCGAGCAAAGAACATGGCCAGGAGGGGTTATTCTGCACAGATTGGTGAGTCCTGCCCTTCCTTTATCTCAGCAAGGAAAGCTGAGAGAGAAAATAAAAGATTCTGTTCTTCTTGTATTCAGGATTTCAGACATTTCTGTATTAACCAATTTTGATTTGATTGAGACTAAATGCTTCTCCATAACAGTAGAAGCAAGAGTGGAAAACACATAAGTTAATTGTTGTTGAAGCTTTAAGGATTAAGTTTTCTCTAACGAAATGCTTTGGAGGTAATGAAACCTTTAAGATCAAAATCTTGAATTTCCGCCTGTAAAAAGATGCTATATCCAGTTTAAAACAAAGATTCACCTTTGGTTCATAAAGTTTATTTTAACAGTTTTTTTTTCAATTCCTCAAAATAAAACTCTTCTACTTAATGAAAGACCAGAATAATGTTTTGTTGAAGTTAAGGTCTTTTATTGTTTAATTGCTTTTGTATCAAAGTTTAACAGATAAGAGGCCAAGTTTATTGATCATTGTTTTTACAACTTGTGTGTGATTGTTTCAAAAGTATTATTTTGCAATTTAAAGTTGCATATTTTATGCAAACCAAAGATGTTCTTAACTTGAATTTGAAAAGGTTTCATATTTTTGTTAGTAATATATATATATTTTTAGATCCAAAACAAAAGCATATGAGTCACTGAACATTTTCTTCTCTCTGGTTTCAGCGAAGCCCATCAGGCCAGGCCATCATCCGCTATCGTCTCCCCTCATCGGTAGCACCAGAAACGGAGGAATCTACAATCATAACTGAAACAGGAAACCTGTGAGGGCTTCACTAGATTCTTCCATGGTTCAGACAGAAAAGCTAAAATCCATTCAGATGAAGTTTATTTCTGGCCAGTATTGTTACTTTTAAAGGCTTCACTTTAATCTCCAGATAAAGGGACATTTTTTTTACTTTTCAATATATTTGTTTGAACCCCCCACATTTATTTTACATATTTAGTCACACAGCACTGTTTCTATGGCTTTCAGAATCTATAGGGGAATGCTTAAACGGCAAAAAGGGCCCAGAAATAAGTAAACATTTCTTAAAATAAGTGTATTTACCATTAATTTGAGTACCGGTACGTAAATAAGATGATCTGCCGATGGAATGAGTATTTTTACCCTAGAGACCCTAGAGTAGAGAGTTAGATATTATTCTTTCGGAATAAGAGACTATAATTGTTTTTTCCTATTTTAAATGTAAATTGTCTTTTTTCGTTGGCTAAGTGTCTCACTTACCTCCTCAATCCAAGAAATAATGGACATATTTTAAGAAAAATTTACTTACCTAGATTTAAAGTTTTTGGTGAAAACTCCACTCCGGGTTTTCCTGGTTACCTGTAACAACTTCAGCATAAATATCTGGGTGAATCTTTACTGCAGGCTGCGAGCAATACCTGAACCACCACCAAACACAATCGACTTTAGGAGTTTCTTTACAAAGACATGGAAAAATAAGTGGGGAAATATTTTTAATGGAAGATTTTATCTTAATATATCCTTTTCTAACTCCCTGTGATGTTATAGGCATCACTGAATGTCCCTCCTTTCCCTGAATTGATTAAATGGAAGCAGTCAAAGATTATACGCAGAGTGCTACACATAACCAATCTGTCGTGCCAGGTTACCGGTTACCTTGTTTGAAGAGAAACGGAAGAGAAAACTTGAATCAGATCAGGTCTCGCTCAAGAGAGAAATGAGCAAACCTTTTACTTTTCGAAGAGACTTCAAACTAAAACAAGGATGCCAATCGATGCAGACCTGCTGGTGTTGTTGTTGTAGGACCAGATGTGCTAACCTCTGTTATTAGTACTGTTGAGGCTTTAGAGGGACAGATTTCTCCATTAGTTTATCATCTTTTAAGCGTGACAGTGCGTTATAGCTCTGAGGTGCTTCCTGGTCACATGAAGGGCAGGCTATGTTTCCAACAGTGCTGTTTTCTAAAGGTCCTGTAGGGGGAGCTCCACTTGATCCTGCAAAATTAGCGATTGCTTCACCCAAATTCAGTTATGATATGAAGTCAAATCACTAAGATTTTTTCAATAATAATAATAATACCAAGAATCCTTAATTTTTTATGGTTTTTTATTTTTATCAATCAGATGATAACAGGACCAGTGAGTTAAAGAAATTACAACTACTGCTTAACTGAGGTTGTAACTATGTTATTTTTTTATTTATTTCAATTTTTTTTGAATATTTTTACTCATAAAATGATTAATTTTAGGTGAAAATATAAAACAGAAGCGTAATTAATCTCTATTGATGTGGGAGCTTGACACTTAGACAGCAGATAGAACATCTAGGGACAGTGAAGACATGAAGTTTGCACGACCATTGAGTTCTAATGCAAACCTTTTTGTGTTGACAAAACTGAAATAAGTTTTTGTGTCATTTCTGTGTAAACTTGTGTTATAAAGGCTGCATGATGCTAAATAGAAGAATAGAAATAAATAAAGTTAGAATGATTAATAGAGTCACATTTTCAGCAATTGATTTGAATTTAAAAACAGGCTATTGCAGTTGAATAATAATGAATCTTTCTCTAAAAGGTTGCTGGATATTTACTTACTAATTTAGGGAATCATTTGACCTATTTGTTATTTTTGCAAGCAGTTTGATTACTCAGATTTTTTTTTTTTTAAGTATAGCAAAAATCCAATCAGATTACAGCTATGTGTTAAATCACATGCTGTGTTTCAGATTGCGATCAGTTTGCCACATAATGACCACCGATCTCCCCTCTGACTCACAAGCTACATGCTTTTCCTTGGATCGTCGGTGGGACGCCTCGCAACAGATTCTCACTCAGAGAAACCAAATTAATCTGATTCTGATTAGATTGAACTACTTTAATCTTCTGACTCTAGATTCTTCATGTGGTGATTACTTTAGCTGTAAATACTTAGAATAATGCAAAAATTTTGTTTTATTTTTGTACGAACCTTGTGGAGTAAAGCAGAAACTCCTAAAATTACAGTCCACTAGGTGGCGATAAACTCCAAATTAAAAGGAAGATCCATTATGTAAATACTGCCTCTGTGTTTTTGGGACCTTTGGTAGGTAAATAAGAAGGCTCCATGTGTAAATGTTCCCAGTCCTTCCTCTAATCAGTTGTTAAAACTTAATATCTTCCCATTAATATCTGTTCCACCCCCTCTGACCCTGATCATTTCCTATAGAGTTACTGTTCATGCTTTTACATTCAACAATTAGGCCTTCGGCAGCAAGGAGTACATCAATTAATCGCACAATAACAATGTATCGCATGATAAATTAAATGAGCTCAATAGTTTCTTTTAGCATGATTGTCTGTTTTATTTTGGTCTCCTTCCCTTTCTGCTGGAGAGGCATCACTTCGGCGCATTGGTCTCCACTCAGCTCAACCTTCACATCTCCTTAAGCATAGCGACTGTAGCATGAGAGCCTCCTGGCTGAGGAGTAGTAAGCCAGGAAAAAGGGCAGCTGAGAAATGGAAAAATAGATTTGAAATGGTTTTAGAGCCCTTGAACTTCTAAACCTGTGTGTCGCATTTGTTATTAATCAGTAGCAACTAAACGCAGCACTACAACAAACATGCATCTGCAGCTGAAACATAATCATTCTATGCAGTTTGCTATGTTGGGGGAAAGTTTTAATTCCAGACATTAGATGATCTATGCAGCATTTAATCAACCAACAAAATGCTAAAAATGAAAATGGGAAAATGGAGCTAACACAGAGAGAAAAGTTTGCTTCATCTCTGAAGAGACGTTGACCTTTAAGAGCGATCCAAAGCCAGCATTTCCAAAATTGTTGCAAATATTTGACACCCGTTATGAAGTTTCTGGTAAAGCAAATCTCGCCCACATCGAGGTGTCTGCTGTTCAAATTGAGTTTTTAAGTTAGTTTCCACTTCTTTCTAATACAGGCAGTTTTGCCTGTTGTTCCCGTTCTGATTAATATCTTAGAGCAGAGGTCTTCAACAGGGGGTCCGCGACTCCTGGGGTGTCCACGTAGGTACTGCATGGGGGTCGCGAAAGTTTTGGTTGATTAGACTTTTTTTTTTATATTCCCCGCTCCAATTTCCAGTAATTGAAATGTCTTTAAATCCACATTAAAATGAATTCAACACACTGTAGTAAACAGATAAATGGAGGCAGAAGATGTCTTTCAGTCATCAATGCACACATTCAGCGACCCACAGCTGGGCACCGTTTCTTTCACAACACCTGTCCCATCAACCAGGAATCACAATCAGAAATACTTTAATAATCCCAGGGAGAAATTACTTTAGTTAATTTACTCCATACATAATAGAGTGACTATAGGACCAGTTTGATATAACACAATTTCACCCAATATATATAATTAGGGCGTCCCCGCTCCATTTTGCCATCAGTTAGGGGGTCCCTGGCCTGGAAAACATTAAAGTTTTAGAGGATTGATTTTGTTTACAGATAAATTATTCTAATTGTTGTTTGTAGTTTTTATTTTTATTTCTGGTTTATTAATGAGGTTTAGAGTATATTTTATTTGTCATTTTTAGTATTTTTTTTCATTATCGATATTAAAAATAACTTCTAGCTATAGTGTTAAATCTTAATCTTCAAATAGTGTACTTGCATTATTAAGCGTTTATCATCATTTCAGTTTAAACTAGTGTTTAAATGATAACAATATTATCATTTATCACTATAATCTCCAATTTATTTACTTTTTTTTCCCAGTAAATTTATCATGGCATTAAGGAAAGATAAAGATGGAAAAGCTTTTTTGTCCAAAATGGTGCACCGATTTAGGGAGCTAAGAGTGCACTGAACGGCCAATCAGATGTGCTCTGGACTGAAAAAGTGATGCAGGTTTGGGTTTCCAGCATTTTTTTGTGAGTCTCAAAAGAGTCCATTACAAAACAATAGATTAGATCATTTTATCTTCAAATTTAAACCTTCTAAACTGTGTCCACCTAATCACTGAAATTTTTTTTTTACTAAAGTAAAGAAAAGCAACACATATTTCTGTCTATCCTGTTTATTTTTAGTAACGTACGAAAACCAATGTTCTCTTATTAATGTAAGAGGATGGCTGAGAGTTTGCAACAAAGGCATGTTCAGGAAGAGCTGTCCAGCGTTTATCTTCTTCTTCTAACTTGTGTTCTCAGTTTGATAAACCAACTGATTTGTTTTGTTAACAGATGCAATGTTTGTCTAAATATAACTGCAAATAAAGATGTATTTAACTTGATCTCATTGTATTGTTTTGATCAAAGACTCTAAATGATGCTCTACACCTGGTGGTAGATTTGACAAACATTTGTGAAGGGCCTCCTCCTCCTAGTTTGCTTTAATATCAGTCAGGCTTTCAGCTAGGATTCTTTCATAGGGTTACACCTTGCTGTATCACACTTTTAGGCTTTGCGTGACGTCGGCATTCTACGTAATAGGGTTAGGGCTAGTGAAAAAATTTAAAAAGTTGCCTAATTTTTGAACTTTATTTCAGTATAATATGAGAAAAAGGTCAGAATTCTGATTTTTTTTTTTCCAAAATTTTGTCTTTTTTCTCAGAATTCTGACTTTAATCTTAGAATCTTAAAATGCAAAGGTGACTTTCCGTTACCACAACGCTGGATTCGTTCTTAAAGAGGCTAATCACCATGGTAACGTACTGTGAATGGCAAACCTGCGATCTTTGAGGATTGAGTCCAACCCTAGAAAACACTCCACCCACCAGCCAATCAGCTGATCGGGAAACAATGACAATGGGAAAAAAAAAATTAAACAAAACAACATGACAATAAAGGAACCATGAAAACCAAAAGCAGTTAAAACAAAATAAGTTTTTACAAATTGAATAGTTTTTTTAATTTATTTTTATATTTTCCCTTTTTGGTATAGTACCAGCCGAGATCCTTTGAAACACAAATGCGATTACTTATATGACTGATACAGGTTTTCAGATACCGGACGGGCATAAATAAGCCAGATCCTGGATCCAGCTGTGGGACCTGCAGGAGTTTAGTCCTCACTGTATCAGAAACTGTGTGGATAAGTGATATTATGCAACATTCTGTGGAGATGTGCATCAAGTGTCAACCCACCTGATGCAGCAGATGCATTATCCATCATGGCTATTTGCCTGTACATCCTTTAACTGCTACCTTTAGCTTTCTGTTTGCCTCTAAGCCTGCAGCTGTTCATATGCAGGAACACACACCTGGCTCCTACTCAAGATTTGAAGACGTTTCGCCACCTCTCCAGGAAGCTTTCTCAATTCAAATTGAATGACTATGACCTGGATGACTGAGAATCTTCATCAGCATCTTTCCAGAGTGTTCTGGGTTGTCCTCTAGGCGTCCTCTTAGTGGGACATGCCTGGAACACCTCCCAGGGGACATTTGGAAGACTCGTCAGAGCCACCACAGCTGACTCCTCTTGATGTGAAAGAGAATTGGCTCCACTCCGAGCCTCTTCCAGGTGACCAAGCTCTTTATCCCATCTCTAAAGATACTTTCACCAGTATGGCAGGTGAAGCAAAGGATTTCCATGTTATCTCTATGTGGAGGGCAGCTCTGCAGTGGAGCAAAGTGAAGCTGAGCGAGGCAAAGGTGCCCAATTTAGTGAGTTAGCATGATTTTGGCAAATTGTGCAAAATTTGATCCTCATGGCGTCTTTGAGTTAAGCAAAGTGAAATTTACAGGAGTTGAAAAATCCGAAAATGTGTTCACATTCACGCTGCAAAATTCAACGATGGACTAGATCGGGTGTGAATGCTCTTTAAAAGTTTCAAGGTAGCATTTAAAAATATCCTGAAACCGACAGTCATCCAGTCATAGCTTCTGAAGGAGGATGTGGTTTTCTGGTTGCACCTCTGGAGAATATATTGTAGTGAACAAAAGCGAGCAAAATTGGCAAAAATGCAGGTTTATCATTGTAGTGAAATGTCTTAGAGAGACTTCTGTTGGGTGACTTCAGCAAGCACACAAGCATGGAGTTGGAGTAAAAGGTGCAATCATACACCTGCTTCTCACTTCCCAGAGTCATTTAGATAAAGCAGAGAGCCCTGTAAGGATCTTGTTCTTTGTTTTCTCCAGTGCATTTAACACGATTTAGCCTCTCTTACTTTGTGAGAAACTTCAGAGGACTCAGGTGGAGGCATTAACAATCGCCTGGATCAAAGACTACCTGAGAAACAGACCACAGTTTGTTAAAATGAAGGTTCAGCTGCCTGATCCAATATTCAGCTGCACAGGAGCACCACAGGGGACGGTACTCTATCCATTCCTTTTTACTATGTACAGCTATGTTTTCCAGTCATGTCATCTTTAGGAATACTGGGAATCATTGGGAGCATCAACGATGGAGAAGAAGAAGAGTTCAGAGAGATAGCCAACCTCTTTATGGCATGGTGTGGCAACTATCATGCAACAAACCAGACTGGAGAGACAACTTTGAAGCCAATAAATTCTTATATTTTCAATGGAAACTTGTGTATTTGTTCCATATCTGTGCAAAGTTATATGTGATGATGATTTGAGCTTGACTTACACTCTTATTTGCTGTCATAACTAGTGTTACACCGATGCCATTTTTTGGCCCCGATACCTGGCTGTGCAGTATCGCCGATACAGATACCATCGGTTTGAAATTGATGTGAGAACTGCATACTACTTGGATGTATAATAATTGCCATGATGGCTTTGTCAAGCTGCTGCCTACCTTTGTGAAGCAGGAAAAAGACTAAAACAAAGTGAATCCAGTAGAACTTTTTATTGCCTTGAATGGGTGACAATAGTTGAATTAAGTTTTGGCTCTCAAAATGGTATCGGTGCCCTATTTGTTGGTACTCGCCGTTACCGATACCACTATTTTAGTGCTGGATCAGGGCCCTGTCCCATACTGGTATAGGTATTGGTGTAACACTATCCCTAACATACAGCCATTCAGGCATGAGTCTCCAAGTTATTTTATTAAATATTAAATTGCATAAAATTAAAACGGTAGCAACGAAAAAAAATTGCATAACATTTATCTGTCACACTAAAAACCCTTATTTGACAATAGGTCATTATAAACAACAATATTATTGGTCTAAATATAATTGGGATTTTAAAAAAAATCCCAATTTGGTTCCATATTTTTCCAATTACTGACTTTTAATTCTGTTGATTCCCACAGCAGGTTTGAGTTGAGCAGTTGATTAAATTTCAGAAGGGTCCAGTTTGCAACATAACATTTGTAGCAAATCTGAGAGCAAGATTTGTTATTTTGTTGTATGTTAAGATTTCTTCAAAAGACAAATTGATCAAAAAGGATTTATGAATAAGATAGTTTAGTAGCTCCGCCAATAAGTCTGGCTACTTATCTAAAGGTTGACGGTTCTACGACTCTTTCCTGAGAAAACACCACTTGAAACAAACTCTTTAAATAACACTTTACAATGTTAATGTATTAAAACAAGACAGCGAATTTAACAGAATTTCAGTCTTTCTCAGACAAGACAGGTTGCGAGTTGCTGATTTCCTCTGACATGTTGTGACTTCCACCTTAAGTTAATACCTCTATTCACAGAATCTTTATTTAAAAAATATGGTTATCTGGATCATCACCAAAACGTAGTATTTTGTCATAAGTCACAATATCCACCTTCTCTTTCAGCAAAATCTGTCCATAACCTTTTTATTTATTTTGGAAACAGACAAACCAAGGCCAACACTGGAAAAAATGGAAATCTAGATAAGTAATTTTTTCTTAAAATAAGTGCATTTGTTCTTGGATTAAGGAGATAAGAGACATTTTGCAAATGGAACAAGACAATTTACATTTAAAATAAGAAAACACAATTGCGTTGTCTTATTTCAAGTGCATTTTATCTAATTATCTTATTTTAAAAGTAAAAATACTCATTCCATTGGCAAACTATCTCATTTACCTGCTCAAATTAAGATTAAATACAATTAATTAAAGAAACTTTTACTTATTTCTAGATTGTTTTTCCAGTGAAGGTAAACATAACATGAAACTGACTCCTGTTGGATGGAAATGAATTACACTGGAAAAATTATCTAGAAATAAGAAAAAATCTCTAAGATTAAGTGTATTTACCCTTGATTTGAATACCGTAGGTAAATGAGATAGTTCACCAATGCAATTAATATTTTTACACTTAAAATCAGATAATTCGATAATATGCAATTAAAATAAGGCAATGAAATTGTGTTTTCTTATTTTAATTCTAAACTGTCTTGTTCCATTGGTAAAATGTCTCTCATATCTTCTCAATTTAAGAAAAAATATATATTTATTTTAAGAAAAAATGACTTCTCTAGATTGAGATTGTTTTCCAGTGTAGTGATCTTGGTTGATGTTGAGCTGAAAGCATGAAGGAGCCTCTGCAGGAGGTTCTGATGAAGTTCAACCAGAGCTTAATGAGCCTCAGGAAGGTAAACAGATCAGGAACAAGTTGAGTTTATCTCTGGAGAAGCTTTAGGACTTCAGCAGCTCCTCCTCTATCATGACATGGAGCAGAGAACTGATGGCCTTCAAACCAACCAACCACCTTCTGATCAAACCTCTTCCTCACCTGGAGCTGCAGCTTCAGGAAACCTTTTTCTTTTTTTTTTTGACACATTTTGTAGAGTTTTTAATGATAAATATTAACCCAGAACTCTTCCTGATGTGTTGAGCAGTAGCTCAGAGGGATAAGAAAGGAGCTGGAATGTCACAGGCTGCTGGTTCAAGTCCTGGATTTAATCTCTTTGTTTTGCCCCTTTTTTAAAGAAAAGGCAGCAAGAGCCATGCTGGTATTGAACCAACAACCTTTATATAACCATGCAGCCTTCTTACTGGCTGAGCTACTCACTCATCTACTTTAAATAGCCTTTCTGGTAAATTTGGCATTTATTTTGGTATTTTTGAGCAGAAATAGACATCCGTCAGCAAACGGCTGAACGTTTCACTTCCAAACCCTCGTTTTCACCTGGAAAAGTGCTCAAACTCTCAGGCTTCATAACCCAGAGGTCTGAGCAGAGCTCTCTACTGCTGCTTCTGATCTCACTGCTGAACAACTTGTTAGGTTTGATCTTCTGCTCTGGATTCACTTCAGAAGCAGATTGTAGGACCAGAAATAAACATCTTCACCTTTAGAAGAACAACAGATTGTTTCACACTAACGAAACTTTATTCTTAGTTCATCTCTACATCATACATTCTTTAACCAATCAGGCATTTTAAAGAAAATGAGGATTTAGTTTTCACACAATATATAAAGTTAGAAAGCAGGAGGTGATGGTTTCAGCTTAGGAAGCTCCAACACTGATCTAATCGGATTTTCTCTGCAGCCATGTTTATTAAATATACAGATAAGTCATCTTAGAAATATACTAAAACATTTCTACTCACATAGAGGGAAAAAAAACTAAATATAGGGTTTAAAGGATTTTCAACACAAGGAAATAAAAATAAGATGAAGTCGAACCCAATAAATGTAGTTTTTAAATTACTTAAAACAACAAAAAACAGAAACTTATTTACCCTTAAACACAAAACCTATATTAAGAACAATTTGATGTGTTCTTAGATGAACAATAGGCGTGTCTGACCTCAGTAACCATGGCAACATCAGCCAGACACCTGGATTAATTAGTTTGTCCAATAATGAAAGACAGGAAGCAAAGGAACTGGCTGAAGTTCAGGAAGTAGAGGAGTTTGACATCTGATCCATTCTAGTGAAATGACAGACATGCAGCTTGTTTTTCAGTGTTTTTGTTTTTTTGGTTTGGATTAAAACCTGAGTGATGCAGTTTGCAGCAGTGTAAACATATGAAGAATAACCAGAACCAACATCCAGAAAGCTGCAGCCACACAAACGTCACATGGTTTGGTTCTCATCATACTAACCATCAAAGTCAAGGCAGAGGCTGAAGATTCCACAGGTTCTTCTGCTTGATTAGTAACACATATCAGCTGTTTGTAAATGTTAGGACACAGAAAAAAGATCAATCGCCTGCAGAATCTTTCAATTGTGAAAGAGATTATAAACAACAAACATAATTACTTTCTTATTTTTTATATCATTTGGCTGATTTCATTGGATGATTTATAAGGCGTATAAGGATTTTAAGCTTCATCCTTAAAATCAGGGTTATAAGGATGAGGAACCATTTAAATGAAGCACTGAAGTCCTGCTGCTTCCTGTTTTCAAAATAAAAGCATCAAGAGTCACCTTGTTTCTTTTAAGATTCAACCCAGAAAAGGAAATAAAAACAAAGATTTATCAACTTAGAACAATGATAAACATGGTGGGGAGCTTTTAAAAAGAAGGATGCTGGGGTTGCTGAGTGTCAGATGTTTGCAGGATCATTCCTCATCCAGCAGCCTCCATCACAGCATCATGAAACTACTAATTTCAATTAAATGTAGAGTTCTAATCGCTGAAGAGGTAAATGATTTTGAGTATCAATTAGTTCTAATCATGGGTGAATTATCACACTAACCAGTGTGTTTCTCTACCTGCAGAGGAATCAACACAACATCCGATGTTGGTTCAGTTTGTTGTATCAATCATAAAAATATCTCAACTTTACCCTTTAAGCACATAAAAATCCTCCTAATCAAAATAACTGTTTGGTAAACAGGTTGTGGAAATGTGAAAATGTCACAATCTGCTATTTTAGTCAGTTAAACAGAGGTTTGGATCTAGAGTCCTGCTGTGTT
>NW_015150516.1:1654554-1656951 GCF_000732505.1 Cyprinodon variegatus
TTTATCACACTATTACTTCAGGAAGGAAGTTTAGAAGGGGGAAGATTAAAAGCAATCCACTGGACTTGGTTTCCATTCCCATCCAGGACACTTTTTCAACTCAAAATGTCAGAAATAGCGTTGAGTTTGAGGATTTATACAGTAGTCCAACAAAAGCTGGTTTTTGTTTGGAAAACATGCAGATTGGAACAGAGGAAGGGGTCCACCCATTTGGAATGGGGGTCATTTGGCTTCTTTTGTTAGACTGCAAAACTCATGAAGTTTCATCAAGCTTCTTACAGTGGTTTGCTGGAGTTTTGGCCAATTCCTCCTGACAGAAGTGGTGTAACTGAATGAGATCACGCCTCAAAATCCTTGAACATTTCTCCCTTACCAACAGTGTAAGTCATAGTGCGGGTCCGCATTCATATCCGACTTTAACGTCCCAGCTGAGTGTCTGAAAGGTCGGTTGTTAAAGGGGATTGTTGGACTGGCTGAATAGACAAAGTCCTCCATTGTCCTGTACAGGGGGGTGGGGCTACGATGATAACAGGAAGGGATTAACTCAATAATTGCATTGTAAGTTTTTGAAAGTTGGGATCTGGGATCTGGGGAAGCATCAAGAGTCACCTTGTTTCTTTTAAGATTCAACCCAGAAAAGGAAATAAAAACAAAGATTTATCAACTTAGAAAAATGATAAAGATGGTGGGGAGCTTTTAAACTGAAGGATGTTGTGGTAGCTGAGAGTCAGATGTTTGCAGGATCATTCCTCATCCAGCAGCCTCCATCACAGCATCCAGTCCAGGTTCTGATCATCTCTCAGGATGCTCACTATGCTGGGTTCTCCAGAACCAGAAACCTTTATTAGGCTCATAAAGGGTTATTCATTGCATCAACTGGACCCAACAAGCTGCATAAGTTTATAGATACATTCACAAGTCCAGCCTAACCAATTAAAAGAAGAGAAAACAAAAAAAAGTGAAACAACTCATTTCAATTAAATATAGAGTTCTAATCGCCGAGAAGGGGAATGATTTTGAGTATCAATTAGTTCTAATCATGGGTGAATTATCACACTAACCAGCGTGTTTCTCTACCTGCAGAGGAATCAACAGGACATCCGATGTTGGTTCAGTTTGTTGTATCAATAATAAAAATGTCTCAACTTTAACCTTTAAGCACATAAAAATGCTCCTAATCAACATAACTGTTTGGTAAACACGTTCTGGAAATGTCCTGCTGTGTTAGTGAGCTGACTGCATGGTGCAGTGGCAGCATCAGAGGGTTGAGGTGTTAAAGGTTCTAGGTTCAAGTATGACTGATGATAAATTAAAGATTTTGGTTACTGCTAACCAGCTTCTTTATATGTTATATTCAGAGGGGAGAGTTTAAAACTCTCAGAGAAGAAAATAAATGATTTGACTCTGTGGTGTAGAGGAGAAGTTGTTGATCTGAAGATGCTGCTTTGGGGAATTCTGGGTTCAAATCTCCTCCATTATAAAATCAGATGTTTAGTTTGGTGAACAAACCCAAGTTTGGCATTTTAGTATAATACGTTCTCAAAGAAGAGGATAAAATCTCTCAGAGAAGAAGAACAAAAGCTGAGCGGACTCCATGGTGTAGAGGAAAAGTCTGTGAGCTGAAGATGCTGGTTGTGGAGGTTCTGGGTTCGAGTCCTGCTGAGACAGATGTTAGGAAACAAGTCCCGCTGCAGTGAGTGGGTGAGGGGGCCGTGTCCCCTCCCCGGGTTCTGGACACATAGATCCAGGGGGTTATGCTGTTTTTTTGGAGCTGCAGGACAAAATGCTTTAACTGCATGAACTGTATTCCTGCTGGTGACCTGGCCTTTCATACCAGTGACTTCTAACTGGAATTGGATCAAACTGACTGGAAATGTGGAGTTAAACTGGTGAAAGAAGAACAAAGTTTAGATCTGAGTTGACCTGCTGCTGGTTTCTTTACCTTCTAGATCTTTTAAATAAATAACAAAGTTTTAGACATTGCATCACAATAAAGTTTCTAACATGCAAACCAGATCATTCAGATTAGTTGAAGATCTGATCTGAGTTTGAACAATTGACACAAATGTTAGCAATAGCATTTAAAGCAGAAAATACTGAATTCATCCAAAGTGTTTAAGTTCAGAATAGAATAATAAGAATAAACTTTCAGAAACTCAACATCCGGCCAGAAAAGCAGCCATGAAGGCAAGAATCCAACATTTCCACCAGTTTCATTGAGCTCATCCAGAAGCCAGAGAACCAAAGCAGCAGATTAAAGTCTACTCAGCTCTAAACTTCATTCTCTTCTGTCTCCATTTTAACTCCACATTCACAGTCAGATTAATACAATCCCAGATTAAAAGACATGGATGGAAAGATAAATGCAGTTACCTAAATGCAGTGATGGGAAGTAAC
>NW_015150516.1:1657679-1660661 GCF_000732505.1 Cyprinodon variegatus
ATTCCGGTCCTCAAAAGAATGTCCTTTGTCCATAAGCTGTAGATGTACCGCAGAGTCTTGTCCAGAGGAGGTCGCTCTTCTGTGTTGGGTCATGCATCGGTGGAGAGGTTGTTTGGTTTCTCCAAAATAAAAATCAGAGGATTCCTCACTGCACTGAACAGCATATACCAGTATGCTTATATTTGGTTTGGGGGGTTTTGTCCTTAGGATGCACTAGCCTCTGTTTAAGGGTCTTGCATCCTAGTGCATCCTAAGGAGAAAACCCCCAAACCAAATATCAACTCTGGTTTTAGTTAAAATGTTGGTTTTTGTTTGAGGGCTGCTTTCAGTTAAGCTTTTGGATCAAGTTCTGACAGTTTGGAGATCATTTAGCGCAGGCATCCCCAACCTCGGTCCTCGAGGCCCGCTGTCCTGCAGGTTTTAGTGGTTTCCTTGCTCCAGCACAGCTGATTTTAATTGAAAGCCGATTAACAGGCTTTTGGTCTATTGCAATCATTATAATCAGCTGTGCTAAAGCAGGGAAACCTCTAAAACCTGCAGGACAGCGGGCCTCAAGGACCGAGGTTGGGGATGCCTGAGCATTTAGGTTAGAAAAGGGAGGTTAGTTTGGGGATTGGAGGGGATAGAGGATGGAGAAAGTTTGAAAGAGGAGAATTTCAGCCATGTTGGAATCTATAGTTGCACAACCACATCCATCTCCCTCCTCTAAGTTCCACCAACACTTTCCCTGTCTGTCTGCTGAAGCCCATCATTTCTCTAAAGTGATAGAACATTGTGCACAGACTGCATATAAGATTGCAATTTAATCAGAAAATGCACACAGAACATGTTCAAATTATTTCATTATGCATTTGCTGTTGAAAAGATAAATAATGAATTACTGATATTTCCAAAGGGCCCGTGTTCTTTTTTTTTTTTTTTATCCTTTAGGGCCCTTAATTTAGTGGCCTAAATAAAATATAAATAAAACATTTGAGAAAAATAACTTTAACACATTTTAACCATCCTGAACTATTGAAGTCATAAATATTTTCAAGTGTTTAATAGAAAAAAGACAAAATCTCCAGTTGGACCTTTATGATATAATCTTTAATCCCTATACATGTATTTTCCCTCTGTAACATTGCACATTATTGTCATCATCATCATAATCATCTCATCATCATCATCATCATCTCTGGACAAAACAGACATATGTTGTATTTTGGTAAGATCACAAGTAAATCAATATAAAATAAATAATAGAAAAATCTGCTGCCCACAATCACATATAAATTTCTACATAATTAATACAACAATGTAACAGGACAGTTTTTCCAGTCTATCTGTACAAATAGATTTTCACATATTTTTTTGCACATATTTCACATACTTTATGATATAGTTACTGCACTTGTGGCAAACATGAAGTGATGAGTTACAGTCGTAACTCAGATTCTCGGTCTTTAAAGGTTCCTCAGAGAGACGACTAGTGTCTCCAAACCAGAATGTTTTCTTTGTTCAGGCATCTTTTATCCTTGTTGGGATAAATCCCTGCTGTTCCTCTTGTGTCCATGATAATAGCGGCAGACAATATCTATGTTATAAAACCAACACACTTCACATTTTTTTTTACTGCAGAGGAAAATGAGTTGGTTAACATGAACAAACACTCCAGTAAACAGTGACGTCAGGGCTGTTTTAGTCCTTTTCTTTTATCCTTTCTGTTACGATGCGCACCTCTTGACAACATTTTTTCCCCCCAAAAGATAAGACAAAAACCATGTAAAAAAAATACCTCCAAATTATAATAAAAAAGCCTTCATCATATCTAGAAGGCCACAATTGGGCTGAAATAAACAGCAGATGCTATGAAAACTTTTATAAACTAAAACACAATGGATTATTTGTAGAATATGAAGCTACAAATCTGAAAAATCATTTAAAATTTTAATTTTTGGTGTTTTTTTTTGGCATCCCTTACTCATATTTGTAGATATTATACATATTTTTAATTAGACAGATAAATTACACTTATCATATTGTAATGTGTTTTAAAAGTATCTTTAGCTGAACTTTTAACCCCCAAATCTCCCAGATAGATTAGTTTGCATTAATGTATATTATTGCTTTTTCAGTAAAGATCATCATCATGCAAACCAGAGGAAAATAATTCTAATATTTTACTGCATGTTTATGTACAAGAGATGGTTATATTAGTGGTTCAGCTACTTAGTAAAGCCAAAGATTTGAAAAGTGAGAAAAAAACTATCAAGACCAATCTGGCCCTTTATGAATGCTTAATGAATCAAGAAATTTCTCGGATAATTTTCACTTCTAGTTGTGATTACTCAAAAAAACCTTTCTGCCAAAAGATCTGAACAAGTAATCTAAAGTCTTCAAGCAATTTTGAAGGTTATGGGACTCCAGAGAACCACAGTGATTATTCACAAAAAACAAAACATGGAACTAAGAACCCTCTCCTGCACTGTAAAAATATAAAATATAATAAGCAATTTTTCTTGAAATAAGTGCATATTTTTCTTGAATTAAGCAGGTGAGACAATTCGCCAAAGGAAAAAGACAAATTACATTTAAAATAAGAAAAAAATGCATCGTCTCATTTGAAGAGCAGATCACTTGAAAAAAATCAAAGTCTAGACGAGTCATTTTTTTCTTAAAATAAGTGCATTTGCCCTTGGATTAAGGTAGTAAAAGAGACATCTTGCCAATGGAACAAGGCAATTTACTATTAGAATAAGAAAACAGAATAGCATTGTTTAATTTCAAGTGCATATTAACTAATTATCTTATTTATCAGAGTAAAAATACTCATTCCATTGGCAAACTATCTCATTTAAGTACTCAAATTAAGGGGAAATACACTTAATTTAAGACATTTTTACTTATTTCTAGATCGTTTTTCCAGTGATCGTTTTATTTACCTGCTCAAATTAAGGGCAAATACACTTATTTTAAGATATGTATACCTGTTTTTAGATA
>NW_015150516.1:1661526-1704911 GCF_000732505.1 Cyprinodon variegatus
ACTGTTCTTGTTAAACAGTTCAACTGAAACATTAGTTCAACTTTTTTTTATTTTCGTTAGTCCAAAAGTTTTTACTGTTCTTCTTTGTTTCTGCATTTTTTTCCCCTACTTGCTTTGATTGTTTTATTTTCCTATATTTTAATCATGTAAAGCACTTTGCATTGTCTTTGTACTGAATTGTGCTCTACAAATAAATCTACCTTACCTTGCCATCTTCTTCTTCTTAAAATGAAGCCAAACTTTCGATCGGTTTACCCGATGGGACTCCATTTTTTGTTTTGTTTTGCTTTTCTAGACTTGCGCCTGGTCACATCGTACTTGCTTACTGAATGCAGTGTGCGTAACTTGCGTAAAAAACGTGACGTAACTCGTGCCGCCCAGTGCTAGGCTCTATCGCTGCCTGGAATCGATAAGAGAATCGTTAAGCGAGCTGCCAAACGCTGCCATGGAATTGGAACACACGAAACCAGTTCTGAACAGGAAGCGGTTTACGATTCCCATCCCTATCAATGACTCATCCAGGAGGTCTCAACATGTAAGGCTCCGCCGGCATAACTCTTCCAACTTCGGTTTGTGATTCATTTATTTAAGGATAGGAAAGGAAAAAAAAAATGGTCTCCTAAGCGAAGATCCAAGATCAAGAAAAACAAATAAGCCTGTCTTACATTTAGAAAAATAACTCCATATGATCCTAAAAACGTGAAAGTTAAATTTTCTGCTGCATGTGTGGTCAAACCAACACATTTTTAACTAAAAACACATCATGCTACACCATCGGTTGGTGGCCTTTAGCTCAAGTACACTTGGGTTGAGTAGCATGACGTTAATCCAAAGCTCACCAGCAAATTAACAGCTGAATTGCTTCAAAGTAAATGTTTTTAAGAGGCTTAGTAAAATCCTGTAGCTTGAGTTTAAGGCCTTGATCCGGTTCCAAAAAACTCCAGTGTGGCAAAGAAAAAGAAAACCTATGTATTGATGTAAAAGACAGGAAACAACCAATTAGGTTGAAATCAAACAGCCAGGTAGGTTTGGAGAAGCTTTTTGTTGTCTTTAGCAACTAAAATCCTTATCTTAAAACCTTTATCTTTCTCTAAAATCAAAGCTTGTTTGATGATCTGAAAGAAATACTTTTTCACACCAATGTAGCTGAAGATGTGTCAGGAATGAGATATATTTATTTTATGTATTTAAATTTTTCCAAAGATCCCTAATGGTAGGTATGATTAGCTTAAAATAAATGAGTCCATTGGTTTAAAAAACGGCTATAATTTGTTTTCAGCAACCAAGCCGCTAAAAGCGATAGGATCCTGATCCTTCAGCCCATTTTTAACACAGATTCAAACAGATTCACATGCACCCATAACTTTTCACCCAAACAGACAGTACAGTGCAGTCTCCACGCACAACGATCCACAGAAACGCACGGAAAAATGTTATTTTTTTGTCTCTACACCCATGAATCGGGGGACCCAGTGAACTTGTTTGCCCTGTTTGAAGGCCTCCGTGTGGTGGAGTAGAAGTCCACGTAGTTGGTGTTGGCTTTAAATCGGAGCGACTGGGTGGCGTAGCCGTCAGGAGAGGAAGGCAGATGGACCGCCTCGTCCTCGTAGTGTTCCTCGCCGTAGCCTTGAGGCGACGACAGGTACATTCTGTAGCTGTTGTAGTTCTTCCTGTCGGGTTCGTCATAAAATGGCTCTGGGTGCTACAAGAAGAAGGACACCCGGTATAAAAAAATTTAACACATTTCCATAACCTGACTCCACAGAATAATCTCATAAAGCAATGGAAACTGGTTCAATTAGAAGATAAAAATCTAAGAAAATAAATTAAATGGGATTTTGCTGGTTTGGGCATTTAACCGATAATGTTAGTTATGGTTTTTCGAAAGAGGTTCCATAATTTCTATGAGTAGAACTTTCTCGTTAGCAAGGTCTTATTATTCTTATAGAAAATTCTTATCGGAAAATCGGATTTTCTTCGTTATTATCTGCTTTTACAACCTTATGTTCACATTATGAGTTTATGTGGCATCTTAAACTCATTTAATTAATGACATAGAAGAAGAGTTCCCAAATTAAAAGCTTGATCCATTAAGATCCCAAAACAACCAGCTCTAAATTGCTTTAGATTAAACTTTTAAACCATACCGAGAGCTTTCCAAGTATGTTAAAAGAGATTACTGTTGAGAGTAAATGGCACCCAAACTGAACCATACTGTGCAAGACACAACGGAACTGCGCTAAACTAGTACTAGTTTGACAGTAGGGCTCGTCGCAGATCAGTTGTGACTCGGCTCTCTACAAAGAGCACATGATCAGACCGTTTCATCTCCTATTTACAGTCAGCTTCCATTAGATGGCGGTAATGTGCATCAGTAAGTTCTTGGCAACTGTCACAAAACGGAAGAAGAAGAACTGCAAACACTACATTTTAAAAAATGACTTCAAAAGAGTGTGGTGCGACCTGGGATGATGTCGCGACTAAGGCTCTTATTGCAATTTGGGTGGAGGACGCTATCCAGGATGGATGACGGATGGAACAAAACATAATCCCAAAAGTTCCTAGTAAACAGCAGTAGTACCGTAGATCGTCACTAGAAGGCGAGCAACTGTGCTAGCGTGATGTGAAAACGGTCGTAAGGAATTAAGCTCGGCCCAGTTAATCGATCCAAGCTCAGTCCGAACTCTAGTCACAGAATTTTGGCAGTCAGAGTTTATGAGAACAGCTTCAAAAGGAAGCAGCATTTCCATAAGCACCCGACTGGAAGGACTGTATATCCCCTTTGGTCTGGGAGTGTCTTGGGATTCCCCAGAATAATTTAGAGATGGTTCCTTACCTGTGATCTTCTTATATCCTCTCCTGACTGAGAGGAGTACGTCCCGATAAAATAGGGAGTTTTCTTATCTGACCCTGCCAACAGACAATTTGATTAGTTTTCAAACATAAGGGGCTCCAACACTAAACATGAGGAACGCCACAATACAAACCTGTGTACTGCCGTCTGTGTAAACTGTCTCCATAATATGTGTCGAGTTGCATAGATGACTGCGCCCTCTGGTAGTTTGAGCTGTGTCTCCTTATCCCCAGCATGGCAGGCGAGGATGTTGCACTGCCACCTAGTGGTGAATACAAAACAAGAAATGTTTACCTATAATTAGACATAGAAAACCCATGTAAATAGTTATGTTGAGGATCAAATGTCAATGATGTAAGCAGGAGTGACTCTCCCCTAAATTAACATCCCTGCAGCAGAGATTATTTCAATCAGCCAATCACCATTCAGTTCCCCTTTACCAGTGGCCTGCAGGTCCTGAGAGGGGAGACACCCCGACTATCAGTTTAAAGCTATGTTACTGAACCAATCAGACTTCACCCTTACCTATGAAGCACTTGCTATCCAACGTATCCACCTATTTTAGAGGTGAAATGCCCGTGCTTGGAGGAAAACCACACCTTTATATCTCTCCTCTACAATCTTTATGAGAGCATTAGTTATGAAGTCACCTACTGCCTAACTAAAACCCTTTCAATGCAGGAGATCAGGAAATATGCTCAGATGGCATGGGAGACACACATCTGCTTCAGCAAAGGAATAGAGGGTTCTACAGATTCAAGCAGAACCAGGAAGTTTAGCTTTAGAGTGAAAAGAGTTCTATCCCTGCAGTTAGAATTAATGTACATTTAACGTACCAAACCAAAATTGGCAACATCTGAACTCTCAAGTGCCCTTAACATGGCACAAACATTTAATAACATAACTGATGTTCCTCATCGTTTTGCTTTTTCTTTTTGTTTGGCTTCAATCTGAGAAATGTAATGCAGAGAAGAGCCTGTTTCTCAGAACTACTATCCTACTGGGCAAATAGGCAATCCCTGTCTGAGCTCAGTCTCATATGACTTTAACCTACTATTGGTGCAGAGACCTTTGGTGTCTATCACTGCATTAGAACCAGAGGTAAATATTTACATATTTTGCATCTCTTATATATATATATATTTTTTTTTTTTTTTTTGTGAAAGTAATATTTCTTCTGCACCACTTAAGATTTTTTGTGGATGTATTACTTTTGAAATAAATAAAAGTTTTAATTAAAGTGCTCCAAGCTTTGACCTTTAACCTTTAATTCTTCTACATCAGTATAGTTGATATACCTTGAAATGTTCTTAAGAAATGGGGTCAAAAGATACAGAAAAATTATCCTGTTGTGATACTATAAAAATAATTAAGTATATTTTTTATGATTAACCAACGTTTTTCAGACATTATTTTTCTTTACCTTGACAGCTTCCCTAAAAATATGTGAGTTTTAGTATGTAAAGTACCTTGAGTCCATATGAATCACACTAAAAATATAATTTATATGTGTCCGTGCATACACCAATAATGCTTTGGTGTTTCACAAAAATGTATACATCAGAGCTTCAGACGGAGGTTGTACCTGACTGGATAACAGGAGACATCTGCAGAGGGCTGGTAGGCAGGGTGGGGTGGGAACGGTACCGGTCTCGCTCCAGTGTGGAAACCGGGGTGACAAAGTGGGTGTAGTTCCATCCATCCTGTTTGCATAAGACACAACATAACTTTAACAAATTACATTTAGTCAAATTTATCAACACTGTTTACTTAAACATACCCTAAAACATAAAATATAACCTTTGGTAAAGATTTCAACTCACCTGTTTATATAGACTCCTCAGCTCTCTGTATTGCCATAGCGTATTTAACACCTGAGCAGCAGCCTTAACTACTTTCATGGAGTACCTGCAACACAGAGCATGAGTAGTAATATGAAAAAAAAAAAAAAAATTCTATCAGTGTACCCTAAGAGTGAAAAAAAAGACATAAGTAAGAGTTTACAGCCAACACGACTACTCCATTACTGGGTTACTAATGCAAATCTACGTTGATTCACAGCATCAAAACCTTCTGCCAGGGCCCAAGCACCAAATAACTTTTTAAACTTATGTCACTATCTTTTTCCATCTACTTGAACCCCAGTCGGCCTCGGAAGATGGCCGCTCACGCTAAGCCTGGTTCTGCTGCAGGTTGCTTCCTGCAGAAGGTTTCTTCCTGTTAAAAGGGGGTTTCTGGCCACTGTCGCTACATGCATGCTTGCTCTGAGGGACTGCAGATATGTTTTCTTTAGATGGAAACATTTTGAACAACCTGTTACCTGCAAATAAAAAGGTTCTCATTAAAACTCTGAGTGAGTCTCTCAAGGTTGAAATGAGTAAAACAAGTTTAAATGTTGGACTGGTCACACTGGTTGCTTCCCATTTAAGTCATGGAGGAATCATCATGTAATGATCAAAGCAATAAATGGTTTTCTACTGGGAAAAAATGCTTATGAAGGAGACAGCATGTTCTTCTTACCCTTTCCCTCGACCTTTGCTGATGTCCACCAGCTTCTCAATGCCTCCGCTGTCGGCCAGAGCTTTGGCGTTCTCCATGTTGCGGCTGGTGACCTCATGCAGAGTGCAGCAGACCGATGCTACAGTGTCGTCAGACAGCACAGAGGGTGTGCTGCCTGGCAGCCGGTTCACCAGGTCCCGCATGGCGTACTTTCCTGCAGGAACATCATTCATTCGTTAGAGTTTTTCACACTGGATCCTTTATTTCTACAGCAGCAGCAGCACATTTTGCTCTGTATCAGAAGTTGAAATTGCTTCATGACTGTAAGTAAGATGAAATGTTAAAAGATTTCACCACAAAAGGACGACGAGCACATAATTCAACAGGAATGAAAAGAGAGATGTCTGGGTCATAGATGTTATTGTAATTTGTTGGATCTATGTTCTCAGTCAGTGTGTACGTACCTATCAGCTCCTTGTTGCGGCCATCCAGTGCCATGTTTCTGAGCGCGGTGGCGACAGAGCAGACCACCCTGTCGTTGTCCATCCTCAGCAGCTCCACCAGGATGGGCAAACCTTTTTCTTTACGCACAGCAGCTCGGATGTAGGCGGAAAACTGCAGATATAAACGAATATAGATTTTCACATTCTTCATTTTTCAGAGAGTACAGTGCAAAAGCCTGGAATCATCCCTCATTTCTTATTGAAGAATGATAAGTTCCCAATGCAAAGAGATGATCTACCTTCCAGTTTCCAGCGGAGAGGTTCTGCAGCGAGCCGGCGGCGCCCTCCAGTGTGGCCGGGTTGGAGCTCTCAGCCAGCAGGTTGAGGTACGGCTTCACCACCACAGGGTGCCAGAGCAGCTCTGCTCCCCTCAGAGACTGGGAGAAACCTGGGATGGGTCCAGCACCGTCCCACTGCACCAACGCCAGGAGGACAGGAACACATTAAACTCTGACAGCGTGTCTACAGAGCTTCTCTTGTTGCAGGCTTCAGGTTGTTCCAGATTATTGTGCAACTAATTTCAGACACTTTTTGTGCTTTTGTGTTTTATTGGGATCTTATTTCTGGGTTTATTATAATGTGCATTTTTTATTTTTTTTATTGTGTCTATTTGAACTCTTTCAGGCATCGCTTGGTCTTGCTCACTATGTTTTTTTTTATTTAAGGCACTTATTAAAATCTGTCTTAGTTATTAGTTATTTGGGACCTTTTGGATACCAGTCCCATCATTTGTTTGTTAAATATAATACATATGTATAGTTCTCTGTTAATCATAAAAAGCCTACCAATAGAATAATATATATATTCTAATGTTTAACTTTATCTCCCTCAGGAGTAAGATTGTTTGAAAAGGAGATCCCTTTTGTCAGGATAAAATAAATCATCTTAATTGCTAAGTTACATGGTTAGGAGAAAATGATGGAAATAAACAGGGAGGTTTATCTAAGTAGATGATAATAGTTACACCCTATTATTCTCTTCTATTTTCTGTCAAATGTTGATATCTCAGATCTATCTTATATAACATTTGTTATTATTTTGGTTTGTAAATTGGGATATATGTACTATTAAACAAATGTTTTAGCACCCCCTGGATTTTTCTACTATTTTCCATTAATTTTGCTACCTGTGTTACTTGATCGATGAAGTTAATAAACTTAACGTGGTTGGAGTTTAAAACTGATTTTCTTCTGTTGTCTTCTGATCTATTGATCAAAATAAGAGTTAAAGAAGTTCTGAAGAAAAATCCGTTATTATTGCTTTAAAAATGCCTTATATTTTTGTTTTTTTTACCTCTGAAATTAATACAGTAAAATGTTGACACTTCACTCAATTATTTGATCCCTCAGATAGAAACTCTACTTTTTTCCACCTTAAACCTGCAGCCTTCCTGATGCCATCGTACCTTTCCTTCTGGCCAGCCCCCCCTCTTCCGGCCGTGCCTTCTCTTCCCCCAGCACAGGTAGTCCAGCTCCTTCACTGGTGAGGAGAAACCTAACAGGGTGTCCAGCTCCTGGTTACCAAGGAGACGGGAGGAGGGCATCTCCACCTCCAGGCGGTATGAGAGGTTCCTCAGGGTGCAGACGCTATTTTCCACAATCTGAGGGGGAAACATATTTCTATTAGCAGCCGATACACTGATATGAAAATAAAAACATTGTTTCATTTGCTTGTTTTCTTCATTTTAAAAAAAAAGTGTAATTTCAGCCTGAAGGTGGCGCCAAATTAAAGCTCTTAATTATCAATGTTGACGGTTAGAATTTAGATATTTGGGAATTTTCATTGTAAAGTTGGAAATCACACATTTTAAACCAATGTTTACAAAAAACAAAGAGATGAAACATTGTTTTTATTTATTATGGAGCAATAATTAATCTTCATTGTTGTTAAAGTGATTAAAGAGCAGAAATAAACAACCAAATAAAGTTGTTTTTTTTCTCATAAAATTACTACCCCTGTCAAAAGGTGTTGAAGAAATATTTCACAAAACTGCTGTCGCATTAAAGACGCTTTAGCTATTTTAATGCTTATCCTCCTTTAGAATTATATATCCAGATTTTTCCTGATCTGTTTCAGGCCCTCAGCCGATATCTGGGTCTGTCCCTAATATAAACCAGAAAAAAAACACACAAGGTATAGTGGAGGATTTTTGTGATTTTTTTTGAAGACCTGCCCTCTCCAATAAAAAAAAGTGCACATAAAAACAAAGGAAACACCTATTAAACATGTGCGAGAGCGTGCACGAGCCCATTTCCCCTCCTGCACGCTCTGTTTGAAAGCTGCTGTTTGCATCGTTCATACAAGCTTACTTTCCAAAAGGAGATTTGCAATTTTCCCGCTATGTCAGACTCACCACCAGTAAGTGAAAGTGGGGACGAGCACATAGGACAGCATGTAAACATGTCACCAGAATGTTTGACAATTAGGAGGACCACTTATTTTGATGTTCCACCCAGAAAAAGAATATCCTCCACTATACCTTTCAGAATACTTGCAGTTTTATTTTGATTATCTACATGAAACTGTCAGATAAATTAAATTTCATATAAGTTATTAACATGCGTCTCCCTTTTCCCAAACCTGTGCTGGAACATCAGGTTAAGAAAAATAAGGAAAATAAAAAAAGTCTTTGGGCAATTTGAACATTTGGCATTTGGACAAGAAAAATAAAATTTACAAATCAATTTCCAAAAGAGTTTTGAGAAAATGAGAAAATGTTTTGCTCAGATAAAAATGAATTCCCTTTCAACTTGGAACTGTTACCTAAATTACTCAAACATTTTTGACATTAGCTACTACCCTGCAGCCCTGCCTCCCACATTAAATGTTTCCTGGTCCCTTCCTAATACGGAATCAGAAAATCTTTATTTTACAGATCTATGATGATTATATGTTTAAACAGAAAAGGGGAAATCATATTAGTTGTTAAATTGTTAGTTGCATTTTATAAATGCACCATGTGAATAGTATTTCTTTGGTTAATTATCATCTGTGTTTTTAGCTGATTTAGAGCGATTCTCCTGCTGGGAATAAACTGTGATCAACAGCAGCAGCTGTTTTGGTCTCTGCAGCACCTTGCTGTCGTAGTCCGAAGTGTTGACGCAGGCCTTCAGGATGTGCAGCAGCGAGTCCACCAAACCCTCGCAGCAGCGCAGCTGACTCCTCGCCTCCTCCCCTGCCGAGCTCAGGTTCCTGACACACAAACACATGTAGTTCAGACCACGCTGCAGTGCACGGGTTCCCCCACATGGTGGCCCAAACCTGCCCGGATACAGGAAAGAAGGGAGCCGCCCCTCCAATAGGAGCAGGAGAGCGACACAGCAGCACTAAACTCCCACAATGCATTTCTATACCATTAATGTACAGCTTTGGATGAATGGAAATGCTGCAGGCTGCAGAGCATGCAGTACGCTCTCTTTGAGCAGCTAAAGGTGATGGATTTTCCTCTGAGATGCAGACCCACTTCAGGGAAAACTGCACAAACCACCATAAACTAACCTCTGGATAAACACACTTTATGTTATAAGGAGCCGTGTTTGTTCCTCTAAAGCTTAATACTGCAGATAATTAATAAAGACAAAGACACCAGGCAGCTTTATCAGCTCTTCACAGCTGCATTTGTTACTGATGGGGCAACGTTATTATGAGCCACATTTACAGAATCATTAACATGACAAATAAATCCAGATGGCAGTGTGTTTTATAAGACAAACCGAATTAATGATGAAACAACAAGCAACTCGGCAGCCTAAAGAGGCAGAAATCCTAATGGATTTCATTTTTATTACATTTTGTTGTTTTGCATTTACAAACATCAATAAAAGTAATGGAAAATCTGGATTTTATGCGACAAAGTGACACATTACGATGAAGTGGAGAACATTAATTACAGAAATAAAAAATCCAAAAGATTTATTTGAATAAGATAATACTTTAGATTCAAGTCTTTATGGGTATAAATCTATGGCTTCTAACATCTACAGATGAAGATAAATCAGAGTGGATGAAGAAGGACTGTAAAATACTTAACTCTGGCCTTTAACTAGGCCATTCTAACACAACCTAGTATAGTAGTTTAAGCCTTAGAGTAGTAGTCTTGCTAGAGGGTAAAGTTCCACCTCAGTCTCCGGTCTACCGATCTCTCTTACTAAAGCCTTTTTCCCACTGAAAATACCGGGTTAACGAGTGTTTTTCAAACATGGCTCGACCCGCTAACAACTGGCATTCAGCTCTCTTCCCACTGGCAAAGAAAACTGGTCTCCCCTCATCACGCTGGGTTAGCATTGATGATGTCACCAGAGCGACAAAAATCAGGAAAGTAAACAATGGAGAGCAACATGAAAGGAAGCCAGGGTGTAGTCAGTGTTTTTTATCGTTTTGCACTATTATCTTTCCAAATCCCTCTCACCAGAGCTGCTCAATGTTTATCGGATGTAAACATAGTTGTTTCTTCTTGTTAGATCAGTCGAAACCGGTGCAGTGTGTTGACATCCGTACATTGTGTTGTTAGACTTTCAAACTTTATTGTCATCTTGTATACAGAGTGTATACAAGATTAAATTAGGTTGCTTACAGCTTACAACAGTGAAATGAGCATTGCCATTTAAAGTGCAGCAGTTATCCTCATATAAACAGTATTGGAGAAAATAAAGGAAAACCAGTTTAAGAAAAAATGGTGCAAAAGGCATTAATTTGGAAAGTTTCAGTGCAGTGCAAAATAAATAGTGTGCAAAATGCAGTAGAACATTGAGTTGCCACCTATTTATAAGGATTGTAAAAGTTTCAGCCATGTTTGTGGTGCAAAATAATGGTTCAATGGTGTCTTGTAATTTAGTGGATCAACCCGGCTCTGGTGTTCCCACAGCATGCCAATCAGAGCTGAGGTGATTTTAACGCTGTTCGTTGCCACCAAAAGCTGATTGTTCCCGGGTTTAAACGGGTTTTTCGGCCAGTAGGAAACGGGTAAAAGAGGCCAAAATCACTACGGAGCCCAAATTTATTTTCCTAACCAAAAAGCTTCACAATTTCATGTTTAATTGATTTATTTTTACCTGATAAACATAGATAAAAGATGTAAAAATTAATGAGAACTTTCCTGTCAGGTCTGCTTCTTCATCATTTAGACTAAGATGTATTGTATTTTTTGATAAAATATGAAGTTGTAAAAATCCAGCGCTCCTTTCATAACCTCTACCAGCTTCTAGGGGTCTGCTAAAGAAAGCATTACCACGGCATGATGCTGCCATCACCATGCAAAACATTGGAAATTGTTTGTCTACTTTGCCTATAACTAGACAATAAATAAAATCATTAATAGGTATGAATAATTATGTGTGACATTGTTCTTTGTGAGGAAATGTTAAAATAAAAGTAACAAAACTGTCCCTGTGACAACACACAATAAAGCTTTTGAATATTTTGGAAAGACCTTATTTGTACTTGAGCCATCTGAACTTGATGGATGCTCTGAAAGCTGCTTAGATCACAGGATTCATACCTAAACCTAAAAAAGTCTACGGTGAAATACATGTAGCTCCTCCTTGGGTTACAATATATGAAGGATCACCAATTTAGCTGCAACAGCGGCTCACCTCAGACAGCCTGTGGTGTTGCGCAGCAGCATGGAGGACTGGAACTTGACTTTGTGCTCGTCGCGGTGAGAAGCTGTGCTCCAGCCGGAGTGCGGGATGACGACCGTGTTGGTCAGCGTGGTCAAGGCATCGCGGATGATGGTCATCTTCACAGCGTCGCACGAGGAGAGGTTCCACAGGACTCCTGTCAAATCAGGACGCAAAGAAATTCAGCCTAAGATGTACCAAAGGCATGTTTTATCAAAATGACCTAAATGATGTATTAATACAATAAAACATGCAGAATTTTGCATCATACAACCACTAGGTGTCACACTAGATTTACAGGAGCTTGAACCCCATTAACCCTTTATAGGGCACTCAGTGAAGTACTTTGAAAATCAAAATTTCAAGCCAATAGTGTTACCTTATTACCTTTGTAACATAAAAAAAATATAGATATTTTGATGGCAAAATTAACGTCAATGTAATAACAAGAAACGCCAAATTGCCAGAATATGTTAGTGCTTCTATAAGGAATTTATGAAAAATACTCAGAGAGAGAAACACATTTTGTTTGTTAGAGGCATTAATGCTGATACTGGCACTTACATTTTGCAGCTTATAAACCTAAATGTAATTGTTAACTAGGCTTACTTTTCAACTTTTTGTTAAAATTTACAGTAGGTAATATATCATTCCAGGGCTCATCTAATTGGTCAAACGCCAAAATAAGATGTACAGCCATGTAGCAGTATTTTTGCTGAATGGCTGGATATAGATCTTGTGTTTCTAGACCTCACTGAGGGACGGGGGCAGTGGCGTGGCGCACCACCAGGTGTTGGCCAGGGGTGGCCACCCTGTGCAAAACCCTGGCCACCCCACTGGCCCAAAATAAACCAAGATATGAGTAGGTGTTTAGTTAAGTCTTTATGGTGTTAAAGGCAGGTTTACCACAATTGTAGATTCAAACTCTGAAATTATGGCTTTTACTTTCAGTGGCCACCACAAGATTTTTAGTGGCCCCATTTGGCCACCCCTATGAAACATTTTTGGATGCGCCACTGACAAAGGGACTCCATTTGTAATGGGTATGCAAGTAATCCAAATTGGTAACTTGCCCTATAAAGGGTTGAAGATATAGATTGACTAATTCTTTTAATAAAACAGTGTTGCTCAGTTTAAGACGGGCTATACATGATCTTGGGATTCTGATTTTATATTTTTAACATTGCTTTCCCAGAGTGGAATGATTATACCACCTAAAACAACAACTGAGACTGGATTTCATGGTGGATTTTACTCTAATATCCAAATCAAGTTAGATTTGGAAACGAAACATGTTTTTAGCCACCGAGAGGCTTATGCTGCGTTCACACCGGACGCAGCTTCCGCGACAGAAGCAGCGAGTTTACATGCAAAGTCAATGGTTGACGCGCGTCAAGGCGCAGCAAAAGGTCCCGCGGCGCGTTTTGAGCAGCAGGCGCAGCGCGTCTGAGCAGCTGAAGCAGCGCGTCGGGCGCGTTTATGGAATAATTCTGACTGGAATTGTGTCCCTCCTTCTTATCAAAGCCTAATACCGTCACTACTAAGGGTTTGCAAAATAATCGTCATGACGATGCATCGCGATTCTAATTTTTGTGATCTACTGCATCCATTCTTGAAGCCAAGAATCGATTATAAAAAAAAGAACAAATAAAATACATTAAACGGCACTGATTATCCTTATTTTGTTATTTTAAGTTTGATGAATCCTAAAATCTTTTTGTCAGTGTGTCCACGCCAGTAACAGTAATATTTCTGTCCAGTATTTGTTTTCATGGCAACACCTCCAAAAGTTGTTTCAATAAATACAGCTATGAATGAATTCAGTTGCTTTCAGTTATGTATCAATTGAAGACACGATCCAGATCACACCCAGCCAGTCAGCCACTGGTAATGGCTGTATCCTTTTCCTACAGTGTTCAGTGAAAATATCACAACGCATCGCAATATTTCAAGTATCGTGATGCATCGTGATAGAATCGCATCGTGGCATGTGAATCGTGATTTGAATCGAATCATGACTTCTTTGCCAATACCCACCCCTAGTCACTTCCATGCTGGACAGCTGCTAATGTAATTCAGAGGCCCATCTCTGTTCCTATGTAGGTGAAGATGTTTGAATTAATTATTTATCTTATCTAATTAAAATAGGCTCAAAGCTATTAATGCATACTTATATAAATTAAAGCCTATACCCTTCTAATATTAGGTTATATAGAAACTACGTGTAATTTGAAGCAGTATTACGGCTCTACACCTTATGTGCTCCTCCTCTGTCCAAGCGCTGGTGATTTAGAACTGGAGTTAAAAGATACCGTATTTTAAGCTCTTTTTATTTGTTTTTTTTGTTGCTTGGTCTCTGGCTCGGTTCTACCCACACATTTCCGATGGATTGTTGTTGCTCTCCTGCTTATTTTTCTTCCTTTTTTAAAAAGATAGAATTAAAGTAGATATTAAAAAAAAAAAAGCTGTGTTTCATAAAAAAGGTTATTTATTATTTGCAGCAAAATGACTCTAAACATTTTTAAGGCTGCAGTATAGATCTTGTTGCAGATCTTGGTAGAGTGGAGAGAGCCCTAAACAACTTGAAATTATAAACAGATGTTTGGAGTGTAGAAATGGTTCCATAAAGGCTTGTAAACCTGTTCAAATCCTCCATAGTTCTTCCCTGCAGTTCCTTAACCTTCCTCAGTGGTCACTCCTCTGAGCTCCCAAACAGACATTTCCAACAAAAGTCACTTTTTTCCGTAGAAGACATGAAAGACTCAGTGATGCTTAAAACATGCAGACACGTTTCTGAATGTTATGCACTGAACACCTTGTGGATCCTTGGAGAATGTCTTCAAAGAAGCAGAGCACCTTGCAACCACATAGCAGCTCTGCAGTCATCCAACTCCTGAGCTGAGTTTTCAAAAATAGCTTTTCTCTGAAACTTCAGTCTGAAAGACTCTCCACTGTGATTCTGAGAGTCTAACAGCTTCAGATCTGCTGGTGTTCAGCAGCATGGGCAGAGCCATCGGCTCCATCCTGTTTCCAAAGCACATTATCTAAGCATCTGTCCCGACGACTGTGCCGAGATCCGCTCCGTCAACAGTGTGCGGCGACTGTTTAAGCCTCTGCCTCTCTCACCTCCCACTGAACAGCCGATACGAGGATTAATACAGCGCCTGCAAGCCAGGCAGGCAGTCAGACGGCGACACAGAGCGATACACAGCCAGCGAGCTGGCCAGCTGGCCGACAGACCTCCCTGGCAGGAAGACGCCCACGCACATCACAGCGGGATTTCAGAGTCACGTTATCATTTGGAGACAGATTTGGTCATTTGTATGCTGAGATCAAATAAAATCTAATCTTTTTTAAAGGTTTAAAAATCACTTAACTGTCGAGCATCAATTTGGCAGCAAACCTGAATTTAACTATTTGTATATTTCTCATAAACATTGTTAATGAATACAAAAAAAATTGAAATGTTGAACCTTTATTTTTCGTCATGCAGCTCTTCGATCCTTATAGACTTTTAGATTAACTAAATAATTGATTTCAGGGGGTTGGAAACCTAACATGAAGGTAAAATCCACCACTTTCTTGTCAAGAACCATGATATCAAACTTGAGCGATGCCAGAATAAGCTGTAAAATACTGCACCTTTTATAGGGCAATAGCTAATAGAGACAGAAAACTGATTGCCTTTTAATTCCTAATTATCAAGCTTTTTATTTTGATTAAAATTATAAACTTCATTAATAACTGTCCTTGGAACTTATTCAAAGTGTTCTTCATAGATAAACTAAACCTGATGTACCACAAAGTGCCAAAATAAGGACATGTCGAATGAATGCATTGTGTCTGTGATTTTCTTTAATTAGAAACAAGCATTTTTCTGTGATTGTGATATTGCATCGGTGGCATCTTAGTAAGTTATGCAGCACTGAAATTGTTTAAAATCATGTAGCATAATTTTGTATTTAAACACAACTAATCATGTAGTAAAAAATAGCAGAATGTGCATTAGATGTATTAAATACCACACGAAATGATGATATAACTGTTAAAATGAGGAAGTTATGTCCCCTAAAAAAGCCGTTGCGCCTCAGGGGCTTCCTCACGGTCCTTTTCCTGGGAGCAAGTTATTTACTACTCTTAACTCAAACTGGGTAAAACCGTATAAAAAGGACTATAAAAACAGGAGTAAAAAATAACAGAGTTTATTCCAGATCAGGTCGTTACAGGACAGAGAAAAATGCTTGGAGCTTGCACAGCTGTGGGCTCAAAAATCACGTCCGCGAGCGTCCGGCAAAGATTGAGCCCCGAACAAGGTCATCTTCTCCTTCTTATAGCTCATGAGTCTATGTGTTGCATCATGTTGATGTTTAGCTGTCCGTATCAGAAACTGACACGCCATCAATGTCTTGAACTTCATGCAGCTTGCTTCTATGCTTCAGGGTTACAGATAGCTCTCCTCTATCAGTCCGGCTCCAAGATGTGCCCATATCCTGTGTATTTTTAAAGACATGAAGGCTGTCCTGATTAGATGACCTCCGTACACACCGTGACATCCACAATGTGAAGGAAGGCCATCTACTCTGTCTAATCTGGCTAACAGAAGAACAACGCACATGATGTATAAATAATAAACCTAACATAACGTATCAAAACATATTTATAGAGTCCAAATGAGGAGAGCTAAATTGCAAAATCTAAATCATCGGGTGCAATGATGTGGGTGATCTGCAAAGATTGTGAGCTCAATGGGAAACTCCATACTGGTCGGTTCCACCTCATTAAAATAAACAGATTGCATTTGATACTGGCATTTTGGGGGTGACCATAAAAGAAAGATGAATTTCTACGAGATACAGTTGGAGGGAATACTGTTAAAAGTTATTTATTTATATCATAAGTATCAAAAAAGTGAGAAAAAAAGCTAAATTAAAAAGATTAAATATCAACCGTAAAGCCTTGAAAAGCTGTTTTTAAGCTCCTCCCCGACAGATTTACAGCGAGATTACAAGGTAAGACCATAACAGTTTGAAAAAACATTACTGTGCTGTGTGCTAAATCTATGAAAAATCAGGATGCACAGTCAGAAAACCTATTCCCCCAGTTTAAACAGGAAATGAGCAATAATTGTACTACAAGTCACTTTGTTTAGACTTAGAACAGAAATGAGCAAACTTTTAAAATGTTGTAAAAAAGAAAATACAAATTAGTCATCTTTCCATCCATTGGAGCAAACTACCGTAACCAGGCAATGCAAGGCATTGAGTTGTTATGCGTTGATATTTTGCTTGGATGTATTAAACAAAAAGCAGAGGTAGCAAGCTAGCGTGGACCTCAGATCAGTGATGGAGCAAGGTTTTAATAAAAGTTTTGCAATCAGGCAAGTTCTACTTCCTTTATCATCTAAGCTAGTATTTGTGATGGTTCATGCCATCCGGAGACATAGATAGAGGAGTGTTATTCTAATATTGGCATTCAGAAATCTGGAGATGGGAAGTAAACATTCGCTACGTCAAAGACTTACAGCTCTTTACACCGTTTACTCTATGAAAAAAGCCAAAAACTACCTCAAGAGAGTGCAAAACATTTGTTCAGACTTTGCTTAGGTGGTTAAAATAGTTTTTTCTACCAAGTTCTTCTTCTATGGTAATATTTCAAACATGCAGAAAAAACAACAACGGCCATTAGTTTTCCAGGACAGAGAGCAGAATTTATGAGGGTTACAAAGAAGTGCTTGAAACCAGCCAAAAATATACAAACATTTCTTAAATTAGGTGTATTTACCCTTAAATTCAGTCAGTAAATAAGATCATTTGCCAATAAAATGATTAGTTTTACTCTAAGAATAAGATAATTAGATAAAATGCACTTAATTCACTTCCATACAGAAAGCCCACATTCATATCTTCAGGTAACATAGAGTACATGTCAGACTTAATAATATTACTTCAGCGATAGTTTCAAGGTTTATTGTATGTCTCGTACCATGTCTTTCGGTTGTGCTGTTCTTTTTGCATCCAGTTGCAGGTGATTAAGCAGACTGAAAATGTTTTGTCATTGTCTCCTTTCTATCTCCTCTTTCCTTCATTTTTTCTCTTTTTTTCTCTTTTTCCCCTTTCTTCTTCTGTTTTTCTGCTCTATTTACATTACAGTGTCCATATAAACTGTAAAACTCCCTGCATAATTATAATAAAGCAATTTACATGCATAAAACAAGTGGAGCAATTGCCATACTGCTACACTTGTGAAAGTAAAATCTCTTTTTCTTATTCTTTAAGGGTTTGAGGACGAACTTTATTTTTTGGTGGATCATCTGAGTAAGTGGTCCTCCTAATTGTCAATCATTCTGTTGAAATGTATATGGCTAGTCCCGTTAGCTATCTTTTTCTGCACATGTGCACTTTCAGGCGTATACGTGTTTTAGCCAGTCATTGAAGTTCACCTTTCTCACTGCAGTTCTTTGAAAATGGTCAAGGGTCTTAAGAGAAAAACTGTTTACGAAGTATATGAGAAGAAAAGAAATGTCTCAGACAAGGCAGATATATGCCGGAATGCTTTGCAAGGAGAGCTCTCTGCGCAAAGCATTATGGGATATACCTGCCTCCTAGCAAAGCATTATGGGATTTGCTGTCACAGTGACCCACTGCATCTCTAGGCTGCTGCTACCCGACAGCGGCGACTTATAAGAAAGATAGCACAGGCATGGCAAAGTGGACCAACGGGGAAGTATTATTATCTGTCTGAACGGTAAGTTGACTGAGGTCACTATAATATATAGTCTCCCCTCTATATAGTGATTGAAGGATTTAGAGGGTTAGGGCGGACGTTCGGACACGTGAAGCTTGTATGAACTATGACAACAGCAACTTTTAAACAGAGCGGTGGGTCTTTTAAAAAAATTCAATAAAAACCTCAACAATACTTTTGATGTAAATTGTCTTGTTCCATTGTAAGTGTCTCACTTACCTGCTCAATTCAAGGAAAATGCTCTTGTTTTAAGAAAAAAATATTTATCTAGATTTCAGTTTTTGCAGTGTACCACTTTGTGCATGATTTTAATGTAGGAATAGCATTAGAATATAGTTAAAAGATTAAACAGCTAATTTTGTATGATACAGGTCCTTTATATAAGCACTAAAGGAAAACTTACCTTTGTTTTTTAAACCCAAATATCTTCTGGTCAGACATCCTGTTCATGTTTTAACAAATATTCACGGTCCCTTATGAGTTTATGACCATCTCCCCCTAGTGGTTTGGAGCCCTTCTGTTATGCAGATAAGCTTCTTCTCTGCATGTGTTCTGTGCCTTAGGATCATGGATGTCTTTTCAGTCGGTTGTGTCTTTGCAGCATTTAGGTATTTGCATTGCATTTGCACTTTGCTGCCCTGTATTCCCTGTAATTGTTGCATTTCTCTTTGCATATTTTGTTTTGTATGTGTTGTTTGCATCTGTATACTAATTTTGTCTGCTTCTCTCATTTTTTTGTTTGAAGCTCGTTTTGTATTTGAAACGTGTTTTTCACCCCTCAGCCGCGATTTTAATACAGCATCAGATGAGCCGTGTTGCACCACATTTATATTTCAGTAGCGCAAAGATGCAAGATTAAGATCTAAGAGTCTAATTGACGCAGATTTAACCAAAACAAGCCGACGTACCGGTGACCAGCTCGCGGACCTCGTTGTCTGTGGTTTTCCTTAGGAGGCGAAGCAGAGCAGGAACGCCGCCACAGTTCCTCAGTGCCACCTTGTTGTTGTCAGTGGCCTTTCCGTATACCAGGTTCCTCAGGGCTCCACAGGCGCTCTTCTGTACCTCGGATGTCTTATGATCCAATAAATCCACCAGGTGCTGGATCCCTCCCAGGTGGCACACCTACAGATGAAAAGCAGACAGTTCACGTCATTATTCCGGCACACCCTGCCAATGCTAAACCAGCTCCGTTTTTGGATATTGTGTTATCTATAGGCAAGGAAATTGATATATAAACAGACAAAACACAAGCAGAGGGAACTCATGTTCCATTTTTAAATAAAAAATCTCCCAGGGGAGCTGTAAACCCGCCTGTTTCTCCTAAACTTCTGTGTTTTAAACTGCGGCTGAAAGCCTCAGATTCTGATGTAAAGAGCATGTGTCAGGAGGAAAAAATAAAAGTGCATCTTCAAGGAAACACAGCAGCACTAGAAAGCCTTCCGGATATAACGCCACAGTGACGGGATCAGCTGCAGCAGGGGAAGCAGAGCGAGGAGAGAGCGTGCAGCATTTCAGCGTGACAAAGAGCTGAGAAGTTCTGGCACCGATGTCAGGTAAAGTTTCTTTGGTGCAGATGGTGCCTCGGCTCAGAGTCTGGCTGCTTTTCATAAAAAGTAAAGTTAAACTCTCTTAGCTGAGAATGCCAAGAGCAGTGACACACAAAGGGAAGCAATGCCAAGTAAAAAAAAAAGAAATCATTAATCACTGGTTTTAGATACATTACAAATGTATAATGTATATAATGCAATGCCTTGATTGGAATCTCAAAGGAAGCAGGTTTTCCACATGACGAGTGACGTTTGTGTATGACGAGCTGTTTTATTTTTATCCAGACTGCTGCTCAGCGCGACTCGTCACCTTACCTCCACCTTGACCCTGTTGTCTCCGTAGCACAGGTGCTGCAGGTAGGCGGCGGCGTTGGCCTGGACGGAGGGGAAGTGATGCTGCAGCATGTGGATGACCTCTGGCAGCTCCGGGTCACGCCAAGCAAACTCCCTGCGGAGGGACAAAGAGACGGTTCCTGGAACTTTAGTTGCATTGCATTTCTGTGAGCTTTTACAGGTTGATTTCAGTTTCAAAATTTAAACTTCACATAACTCTGTGTATTTTTCATTTCAATTACAGTCTAAATATCTCCTGCAATTTCCAGTCAATGTTTTCTATGTAGGCATAAATATTAAACGTCTTATTGTTAAATTTTTGATATTAAGAGAAACAACCTAATTAAGAAATTAAAGCAGTTCGGTTATTAAAAGTTGAAAGAAAGAAAGCAGAATTTCTCCCTTTCTTAAAGTATAAATTATATTTCAATAACCATTTATTTCAGTTCAGTTACTGCAGCAAATATTACCAGAAATGAGAAACCAGAAACGTCTTAAAGACAGCATGAACGTCCCAGAAGGCAGAGATGAGCATTTATAAGATACAACAAAATCGGAACCTAACAGCTTATCAAATAGAGATAAAAGGTGAACAATCATGTGATTTCCACTGAACAGTGATGTAAGATTAAGACAACGTATGTCGTTCTGACATGCTCTGTCAATTCATTTCGTTGAAGTAGATGCTAACTGGGATATTGCCCTCAGTTTTTAGTGTAATTCAGCAATCTGTTGAGAGAGACTTTGTTCTGTTAGCAGTATTTTTCAAACAGGGGTTTTGGTTTCTCTCAAATTAATGTTAAAACTCAACTCCATTAAATGCTTTAAACTTTCATCTTCCCTGTGCTTATTGCTAGCACGTCTTTTTTCTATCATAATGAAAACGTTTTGCTTAATTCCCTCTTTTCTTTCATCACATCCGCACCTTCCAAGCACAGCACATTCAAAAGTTAAAACAATTAAATGTGGTGTATTTAGCATAAGATGTTTTCTTAAAGAAAAGTGTTTTAGTTAATGACTTGATTTGTGAAAATCAAATTAATTTATGTTGTCTAACAGAAACTTGGCTGCAGCAAGAGGATTATGTGAGCATAAATGAGGCAACTCCCTCTAGTTATTTAAATTTTCACATACCCAGAAATTGGGCGAGGAGGAGCAGCAACAATCAGACTTACTGATTACTCCTAAGCCAGTTAATAATTACAACTCTTTTGAACATTTAACCCTTATTCCCTCATTCAAATTACAAAGCAACAAAAAAGAAAAAAAACTCTTCTTTTTGTAACTTTGTATTGTCCACCAGCTCGTTACTCTAAATGTTAAGATGAGTTTTTGTTGGGATCTGGAGATTCTCCACCTTCTCCAGCAGAGTGCGCTGTGGATCCTCCTGGGCTGGAGGCTCATCAGGAGACCGGCCTTTATAAGCAGCTGCCAGACCTTCCTTCGACGCCGCAGTGTTAGCCAAGTTTTGTTAGCAAACCTGAGCCTCTGAATTTACTAATCGTTATCTTCCTAAAGAAACCTAATTCAAATTGCCTCTGTCTTCTCGCTCCTAGGAAACCAGCCTCTCGAGAGAAGCTCTAGATGAGCTTAACCTGTGCCTGCCTGCCTGCCCTAGAGAGCCAAACCTAAAGACTTCACTCTGGAATCCACTAGCTGCTCTTTGGGAAAGAGCTAATCACTCAAACCAAGGTCTTTTCACTGGAAGTCAGAAGCTAGACGCTGCTGCTGCTCAAGCACTCTGCTGAACCAACATCCTCTGGACCCAACCGGTTCCCTCTCTCTGAACTAGCCTGGACCTCTTCAAGGTATCCACTGAAATATCTGATAACCCATTTTACTCCTTTGCACACCAAGCTAACCAACTATCCGTCTCTGCAGACGCCAGAGAATCCTGCCCGGACCAGGACCTGAATCTTGTTTTTGTCTTTTGTGTGAAACTTCAATAAACTCTGTTAAATCTTTTACCAAGTCTCCAGTGGTGTTCTGCATGTGGGTTTATCTCTAAACCGATCATGACAGATTTCAGAGTCCCTATCTGTTTTAGAGTGGAATGACTGACAGGGTCATCATAGTCGGAGATTTTAACATCCATGCTGAAATTGAAGGTGATAGCTTAAATGCAGCCTTTAATGCTGTCTTAGACTCTAATAGCTTTGTTTTCAAAATGTGAATAGTCCCACACATTCTCATCGTCATACTTTGGACCTTGTGCTGACATATGCAATAAATCAAAAGAAACAACAGTATTTCCTAACAACCCTGTCCTCTCTGGTTACTTTTTAATAAATATTGTAATTCTTTACTATTAGGAAGTCCACAAACTGTGGTTAAAAGCTCTCAGCTGAACCAAAATGCTACAGCTCTTCTATCCTAGCTTCTCTTCATTGCCTTCCTGTTAAATCCAGAATAAAATTTAAAATCCTCCTTCTCAATCTGCAGGTTTACTAGTGGTTCCTAGAAATTCTAAAAGTAGAATGGGAGGAAGATCTTTTAGTTATCAGGCTCCTCTCCTGTGGAACCAACTACCAGTTTTAGTCTGTGAGGAACACATTGTCGACTTTTAAAGCAAGGCTTACAACTTTCATTTTTGATAAAGTTTACAGTTAGACTGGCTCAGGTTATCCTGAGCTATCTCAATAGTTATGCTGCTATAGCCTTAGACTACTGGAGGACATATAGACCCTTTTTCATCATTCTGCTTCAGTCTATCTCGTTTCCCCCATTCTGCAGTTTTTGTTAGTTCAATCTCTAACTTTATGCTCTCTCTGCTTTTTCTCATCATACTAGCTTCATTTGGTCTCTGCCTGTTTGGCTGTGACATCATCATGGAGAGAAATATCAGCTTTGCTGCTGCCATCAACACCTTTGTTTATAGATGTTGGAGTTTTGCCTATTTTTCAGTGTAGTTCTGTTTCTCTTACAGTGACTTGAATTGAATAGAAGTTACACTATTTGACCATGCAGCACAGCTAACTGGACGCTGTTTAGGGGATAGAGTGTTTATACCTACAAACTGAACCACATATAGTCCGTTCTTCATCCTTGTCACCATTAAACAGTAAATAATCCCAGCTTGGACTCTTGAGTCATGTTTGTGCTACGGCAGGGCTCCGCTCTGGCATTACTTCTCTTCCAAAAACCAGTGAGGAGTAGAATTAAGAACGTTGCCCTCTAGGGGAAAACAGCCACACTAAAACAATGCAATAAATTCCTCTTAATTAGACCCTATCAATTATCAGCTGGAACAAATTTTAATCTAACAAACCACTAATCCACAATTAATCATAAGTCAATTCTTTGTTTACAACCTCTGATATGCAGAACCAAACTAACCATCAGAACCACTACAATTTGAACTGAAGAGGCATGCTAAACCTCACAGGGCTGCTTTGAGTACACAGGTTGGAAAGTGTTCAGTGAAAGTGATCCTGATATGGAGGATGGCCTATTTTGCTTTTGCACTAACGCTGTGCTACCCACAAACGCAGGTAGGGTGTTTCTTAACTAGAAACCATGGGTAGACTGCTCAGTGTGGGCCCTGCTTAAAGCTCAGGATGCAACTTACAGATAAGGAGACAGACTGGCCTACAGCAGGGGCCTGGAGTGAACTTAAAAAAAGACTTCCAGCAAGCAAAGCACTGGAAAAAGAAGTGCATCAAAGAGGACTTCAATAACAACCACTGACGCAGTATGTGGAGAGGCATCAGGTCCGTCACAGGTTATGAGCACTCAGCAGCTCAGCCGAGCCCAGTTCTTAAAAAGCTTCTTTGCACACTTTCACTCTCCAAACAGCAAAAGGACTGAAAATCCACAAAATTTAGAAGATCAGCCTCATTCTGCATCTGAACCAAGTGATCTTTATAACGAGAAGGAGATTAACAATAACAAGGCTGCGGGTTCAGACATGGCGTCAGGTCAGACAATATAATCATGCTGATCAACCTGCAGGGGTTTTTCTGGACAAAATTAGCCTCTCCCTGCAGCTTATCAAAGTCCCTGTCTGCCTCTCTGAAACTCTCTGCTAAAGTGCTTCAAAAAACAAATAAATAAACCCATGATTACTGTCGTTTCACTCTGACCCCAGCCACCATGAAATGCTTTAAAGGATCCTTTACTCTAAATAGTACATTGAAAACTATTATCCCTGCTGGTGAGGAAAGGGAAACACTTCAGTTTCAAAAAGTTGACACTGGAGAGGAAAGGCTTATTATATGGTAAGGCAGTCAGCCCCCCATAGGCAGACACTAAACATCAAAACTAAACCACCAGCCTGTTTCATAGACCGTTTCAGCACAAGCTGCATTTAATGTGAATACTAAACTTTACATCCCCATTTCATGTACATATGTTTCCCTGTTTCTACATTTTGAATACTCTTACTTTGCATTTTCAAGTGTTTTAATTATTGTTATTTTTTACAGTGTCCTGTCTGGCAATGTGGCAATAAGAATAATTGTCTTGATGCCAAAAAGAGACCAACAGATTTTGCTTTCACAAGTGGAGCAGTACGGCTATCGCCATAGTGTTCCGCTTGATTAATGCATATAAATAACTTTATTATAATTCATGCAGGGAGTTTTACAGATTATACGGGCACTGCAATGTAAGTAGAACAGGAAAAACTAAATAAAAAAAGGAGAAAAGATGAAAAAAAGAGGCGATGAAAGGGAGATAACGATAAAACACATTAAGTGTTTTAATTAATGTGTTCATAATATACATGTGCAGCTTGATTTGCTGACTAAGTAACATTTATTTATGCTGATATAATGACATTAAAGACTCTTGATTACAAAAGAGATGCTAGAATAGTTTCAAGAACAATGCAAAAAATGGCAATATGAGAAAATCCTTTTTTCGCTTGATTTGAGCAAGTGAGTAAATACATTTTCCAATAAAGCAAAGTGATTAGAATCTGCAAAAACAGCTCCATCATTTTATTTCAAGTGTTCAAAGTTTGATTATCTTATTTCAAAGGACAAAATACTTATTTGCCTGCTCAAATTTAGAAAAAATAAACTTATTTTAAATCCGTTTTTTTCCATAAAAGAACTCAAATATTAGAGTTTCTGAGTACCTGGGGTCCTTGTGGATGCTTTCGATGGAAGGCGTGCGAGTGATGACTCGGTCCACCAGCGCAGAGTGCCGGTGGGAGAACACAGGCTCCGCGGACACCCTGATGGAGTCGACGTAGGCAGCTGCTGAGCTCAGCCCGTAGCTGCTTCTTTGGTACGGCAGCGTGCCGCAATGGCTTGTGGTCCGAGGAAGGGTCCCCATACCTGCAGGTGCAATATAACACAGCAAACAGGTTCTGGATCAAGAAGCAACATTAGAGAATATGAAACACATTACGAGCTTTAAAATGCAATGAAGCCTTTTTTTTAATTAATTGAACACAATTTCTGAAAGACAGCTTAAATAATGACTAAACAACATGAAAATAAGTCCTAGGGTTCCGTACTATCGCCCTCCACAAAGCACTCAGCTTTAATGCTCCCCATTAGGAAGCTGCGGAGGAAGATGAAAGGCTTTAGCCTAATTAAGAGCTGACCTCAGGGAGCAATAAAAATCACAGTTTCCAAGCCTGCTATCCACATTTTACGGGGATTTAGAAAAAATAAATGTTCTGATGAGACCCAACAGAGCTTGGCCTAAAGATTAATGGAGCGGCAAACTTTGGTGTGGAAACAGGATTGTTTGTATTAATGCAAATTACTGTACTGAATGAAATATGGAGTCTTGGGCTCTGAAAGACTGACGCCAAAAATGACAGACTTTCTACAACTGCAAGCGGATTAAATACTACAGTATATTATTTATTTAGAGGGGGATGTTATTAACAAAAATCTTAATATTTTTTTATAGTAATAACGTGAGGATAGCATTTACTGCCATACAGCAGTATTCACCCCGCTTTACTTTTTCACATATCACAGACACAAAAGTATTTATACCAACACAAAGTGGACAATAAAAGTAAAGTGGAAAGAAAAATGTTAAACAGTTAAAATTTTTGAAAAATTATAGTTCAGATCCAATATGGAAACTTTACTTTAAAAAAACTTACAACAACACTGAGAAAATATTATACATATTAAATAAAAATTGCAAGAAAAAGCTCCCCTAGTTAGTATTTTTATTATCTATTACATATATATTATCTAATAAAATATAAAATGCAAATCTAAGTAAGTAATTTTTTCTTGAATTAAGCAGGTAAATGAGACACTTTATATTTAAAATAAGAAAAACAACTGCAGTCTCTTATTTCATATGCATAATATCTAACTATTTTATTTTAAGGGTAAAAATACTGATTCTATTGGAAAATTAACTTATTTTCCTACTCAAATTAAAGGTGAATACAATTATTTTCAGACTTTACTTATTTTATGAACGTTTCTGCAGTAAGCAAACAATCAACATATTTTAAATATAGAGCTAGAGCTAAAATGGAATAAATAAAAACATAATAATGATGAAAACAAGACTGTATTGAACCGATAATCAGTGGTAAAACTTTAAGTGTATTCTAATTTATTGTGTTTGTAGAGAACTTTATAACACAGCAGTGGATCGGAGTAAAAGGTACAGTTAAAATAAAAAACAGAACACATAAGATAAAAAAGGAATATTTATTATTTTGCAATATAAATAAGTTTAAATCAGAAAAAAGGAACATGATCAGAGACATGGAATCCACTAAAACCATAAAATATATAGTTTCAAGGAAAAATAAAAGGGGATTGCTGCTTTTTGCTTCCACATGTTTCTTTTTGCAGAGGAACTTTAATTTCAAAGGTAATCTGTGAGTACTTTTAATTGATGCAAAAAGTTATATGCAAAGCTTAAATTGCTTAAATTCTCAGTCTTATTGCAGCCTTAAAATACATTTAAGATTGGGTTGTTAAGTGATAAAATTCAAAACTATTGGATGGAATTATAGGTAAAATGTGAGAAATAGTTCTGGAGGTGTATCACCTGTGTTTGCTCTGTAGAGGGAGCCCTGGGGGTCGTGGGTGGGGCTGTGGTACAGGGGGCTTTGAAAGGAGCGGTCGTCGAAAACAGGCGTCATTTGGCAGTCGGGTGACAAGGCGGCCCTCAGCTCTGGATCTAACTGCATCCCGTGACCGGCGTACGAGCTGTGCAGCCCTGCAGGTGCACAAATCACACAAATATACAATTTATCATCAAATTATTACTGTAAATCACTGCAAATGTTCTTAAAAACCACCATATGAGCATCAACAAAAATATTTTTGGATCTTTGTCTGTTGATAATAGCATCAACAGGATACAAACATACATTTCATTGAGAAATAATGCAGAGAAAATGAATGTTTTAGCTTATAAAGAACACCACTACTCTGGTCATTCAGAGTCTGCTGCAGGCCAAGGCATCAGCAAGTCAAACAAACAGGGCAAAGGGTTTTTCCATCCTCCAATCTCACAGCAGATCAGCTCAAAGAGCGCTCCAATTATAAGGAGGCTGCAGGGCACGATGAGAGGGAGGGTAGCCTCAATGGATCCGTTGAGCAGCTCAAGCGAAAGATTTGCACATAAAGCTGCTGATGAAGGAGCCATTTCTCTGCTCTTCTCCTTTTTATGTTTTACATAAATTTTCTGTTAAAACTGACAGCGTAACATAAAAGAAATGTAAGCTTGGGATATTTAGATTTAGATCTTCCTGCTTAGTTTTTAGGAGCAAAAAATATTTCAAAATATTTCAAAAGAAGGTTTGTATTGATCATTTTATTATTACAGCAGTTATTAAACGGATGTTATTTAATATAAATAATTAAGAAAGCTCAGATGGAGTTTAATCTTAAAAAGTCCTAATGAGAATAAATGTACTTGAATTTTTCTCCAAGCATGTCAGAAATCTATACATTAATTATATTAATATTGCAGGACTCAAAAACTTTGTATGAATTATTTTTATTTTCATACAATCTGCAAAGTGTCTCACTAAACAAACATTCTGAGTAGGGATGCACGATATAATCGGCCCCCTATCGGTATCGGCCTTAAAACTGATTATCGGACATCGGCCACCCCACCGATATTTAACCCGATATTTCATCAGCTTCTGAGTTTCTAAAATCTAAAAAAAAAAAAAAAAAACTACTACTTCTTCTTCCTCAAAAACGACTTAAAAACTTCTAAAGACGAGGGAAAAAATATTGACACATTAAAATATCCCAATATCTTCATATGCTGATATATTGCCATTTAAAAACACCATATCAATCTCTTTTACTAATAAAATATTGCTATATGTCATCGTTCTGCTACGAAATCCCCCGAAAATTCACAAAATTTTGCCAAATTTTTATATGTTGATATATTGACGCGGTATTGATCTATTTTACTAACTAAATCTCACAAGAATTTGCAAAATATCACGAGAGTTTTTAACAGAACAATGAAATTTCACGAGATTTTGAAAGTAAAATAGATCGATACCGCGTTTTTAAAAATCAAATTGATATCAGCATATGAAAATATATTTGAGTATATTATTTTTCAAAGTGTCAGAAATGGATAACAAAACTGCTATTTTCAATGACTACTTATTTTTGTCCAGCTTTAACATCGGTATCGATATCGGTTATCGGCTACATGAGTGTTAAAATATCGGCATATCGGATATCGGCCAAAATCCCAATATCGTGCATCCCTAATTCTGAGATCTATAAGTTGGGTCTTGCATAATCAGCAAGTTTTGCAACAAATATGAAACAGGCTGAAATTTGATGAAACCAGCTTTTCTGAAAAATATTTCCACACCTATTCAGGATTCTGTCAATTCTGCTAGCTCTCACTAGAGCAACCTCTGGTTGGAGATCTGATGAAAGAACCTGGAGTTCAATCCTTCTAAACACTCCCAAACAAGTCAGATGCAAACAACATACCTAAACATCATTCTCCAGGGTTAATGAAGTCAGTTGTTTGCAGTGAGTTCTGTATTTGTCCAACTGAAATGTGATGAGATTGTTTAAATAATTTCTTTAGAATGAGGTTGAAGACAGGGTCATATGTTTGGAAGCATTAAGATGTTGGGTATTACATAGAGATGCCAGCATCAGGAAAACATTGATCAACTATATTTGCATGGTTGAATGAACTAGTGCACAAGTAAAACTGATCTACTAAAATAATAATAATATTAATATACAGGAGATCCAGCTCATTTTGCCTTAATGAATATCCAGAACACAAGCTGATCATCAGAAATGGCTAAATTCCAGGAGGAGGATATGCAAATGTAATCAGCTGCCTGCAATGCAATTTTTAATGCAAAATTCATTTGACATGTTTAAAATGTAGGTGCAAACTTGCACCCTTAAATACTGTCTGCAGTCACTGTGGAGAGGAGGAGGCATTGGCAAAAGGACAGGAGAGAGATGATCTTTTGTGCATGTCTCAAAATATTTGAACTGTCAGGAATACAAATATAAGAGATATATATTGTTTATTGATGCTTTTTTAAAATTCCTTGCAACACCAAATTTTCTTTTAACGAAATGGATTGTTTTACCACTCATTTAAAAGCCTCAGGTTCATTTTAAAAGTGGTGTATGGATGCTCCTCATCTGTCCATTTAAACACACCTTTTTTCACATCTGGAGTTGTTGTTGTACCCTGCTCTTTTTTCCTTCCATCCTTCTTTTTTTTGAGTTTTTACAGCACCAGTGGCTAGTTTTTCTGACAGTAGGCTGACAAGAAAGGGGGTATGAGAGAGGGGGAAAGACATGCAGCAAAGGACCACAGGCCGGATTAGAACCCGGGTCTGTCGCATCGAGGACTAAACCCGCCATACATGGGTCGTGCATGCTAACCACTGCGCCACCTGCACACCCCTTCCTTTTCGTTTTTTAACTGTAACCTTGCCCCTTACCAATACGTCATTGGTAACACAACACCCTACGACTCCCCTGGGTTTGTGGAAGTTCATCTTTACGTTTAAACTTTGCAGCATGAATCCTGTCTTCTATGCCTTGTGGATGTAGATGTAATGTCGGCTGATATATAAATATATATAAATCTTTACCAGCTCTATGACAAAGCAAAGAAATGCCATTTTCTATAGTGGATCTTCTTTGAAATAATAAACTAGTTGTTTCTTTTTAGATGCTACATTTTCTGAACCATAAAAAGAAAAAACATTTGTTCTTCTAATGTCAGGGACAGTTCTTTATACAGATAGTTACAATAGAAAAACTCATGACTTATATTTTATTTATGGCAAATTTCAAGTAGTAAGCCACCATCAATACTGGCCTAATCATGTGGATCCATCTATTTCTCATCTAACTCATGTAATCGGCAAATATCTAAGGATAAGCCAGAATAAGTCTGAAAAGAACATAAATGCCACTTAGCAGATACAAAGTCCATGAAAACATGTGTAGTTTTGTCGGACACGAATGCCTTGATTTTAACACCCGCAGCAGATGCTGTGAGCTGAAAATTATGTGCAGATGCACCATAGGGCTTTGCGACAGAAACAAACCTATATGGGTCAGAGGGAGCGGCTTGTGGCAGGATGCAGGAGCAAATCTGTGTCTCTGCAGCATCAGCAAGGAGAGGGATCCATAAGCAGCCAATAAAAACAATAAGTGGTAAATATTGTTTGATGTATGCAAATCATAGACTTTTCAGCGTAGGGAGATCCTTGTGCCAAATATAAACACCGTTGGTTTAAAGCTAGAAAGTGTGCTTTTCTTTCTGGTGGGAAATTTGCTCAGAAAGCGTCCTAAAGACGTCCGTAAGCCGGGCTCAGTGAAGATTCTGGCAGCAGCACAGAAATAATCCCTTCTCAAGTTTCTCAGCAAGACACGGCTGTCTTATTGCATCACAGAGGCACAAAGTCGAAGGATCGGATCTCCAGGAATGTCAATTAGCTCCTTAGCCTCAGCGAATAAAGTTATATGTAAATGGCAAAAACCGGTTCTGATAGATCCATCTTTAAAATCATGATGCTGGCTATACAACAATAAATCAACATGACTTAAAATGTGTGTTAAGAGCAAACAAATTGAACGGTTTTTAGGTTAGCATCAGTCAAGTTTGCACCTATTATGCTAATCTGGCAGATTAATTATGAGAGAAACGTCTCTAACTTGTTCAAGAGTCTTCTAAGAAACAAGTTATTAGAAACAAAGGCCTCAAATTAGACCCAGATGTTAATGGGATCCATCTCCACATCTGGATGGGATGTCAGATCTAACAGCAGGTTCTTGAGAAGCTAAAAATGTTATGTTGTTTTCTTTTGTGTTTTGTGTTGTTTTGTATATTTCACATTAATTTTAATGAACTTTATGTGGAAAACCTCTAAAAAAAAGTTGTTGAAAATGTTGTGTTTAATGACTTGGAGGTTAAAGATAAGGAAGACTTAAAAAGACAAAACCACAAATAAATGGAAAATATGAACATGAAACAGCTGTTTTCACCAACAGAGCATTACTGATGGAATACAGATGTTTAAAAATGGGTATATTTGGATGACTTAACGGAATGCTCAAGCCACCAAAGCAAGGTAGAGGCAGCATCATCCTGTGGGACAGATCAGTTGCTGATGGCACTGTTGTCTGCAACGCTGCAAAAGGGCAACTTCCATATTGTTCTGTTACATTTTTCTCACATCCAAGTGACATCACGATGACTATCAGATAAAAAAAGTTTTTTAATTGGATTAAACGCATATTAAGCTCCTAAAAAGGCTTTTCCCAACCTCAGCCCTGCTGAAAATCTGAGGATTATGCGTATAATCCTGTAACAGCGGTCAAACATAGCAACAGAAATATGCAGAAGCTTGTTGATGGCGGCAAAAAGCAGCTTTACATTGCCATGGACTGACGACATAGCACTAAAGAAGCCCCGCCTCCATAACCAGGAACTTAAGCCATTTCAAATTTCTTCAAGATAAACCTTTTGTTCATAACGACAACCTTAAGCATGGTGGCAGCAGCGTTTTGCTGAGGATCCAGCTCTATATAAAGCCTCAACTTATTAGTCATTGTAAGTTATGCCTAAAAATCTGTTCTGCACCAGGAAACACATTGATTAGTGAGTTAAAAGGAAATAAAAATAAATATATCTTTGATACTTTTGCACTTGACAATGACCCATCCATCTAGTCGATACCTCCTGCTTGTTCCCACACCGCTGATTCAAACCAGTTGGACCAGTCGATAGCAAAACACTCTCCTCACTCGGCCATCAGTTCGCTACAAGAACTGCCTGAAAGAGGAATCCCTGGGATCTGCTTTGTTCACTCATGCTGTGAGCGTTTCTTCATCCTCGACTGAGAACTCTGTCTTCTCTTCCTCCTGCGCATCAATCACCACGTCCAACATAATTAACAGGAAACCCGGGCTCAGTGTCTACCTGATGGATGTGAAACCCTTCCTGCCTGTGCTTCCATCACTCTTTTGCACCAGCTTGCATCATGTAATTCAGCTGCATTTGAAAGAATGTCATCCGCAAATGCTGGTGGAGACAGTTCATTGAAAAGCTAGATATTCTTCTCATAGATAGATAGTCTCTTTTTTCAATCCACAGTAAAAAAAAAAGTTTACAAAAAGAGAGTAATTACATAAACGGGGGAAATGGTCTCAAGTGCATTATTTTGGTGCAACATCCTTTCCTCTCACAGCAGAGATGTGATTTCCCACTCAGATTATGAACCGACTGGATGAAATTAGCAGGGCCTGCAGGTGAGATACGACCCCTTGACTTTATAAATTGCAGATTCATAATGATGTCGCTTCTGTGTCTAAAATGCAGATCTTCTTCCTAAAGCAACCTCCTGCTATTCAGTTGATTTCTTTCACTGCAACCTAAAATGTTTATTTGCACAGAGGAAGATGCTTTTTATCCTATATTGTTCCACCAGTGCTGATCTACTAGACCTTGTATATGTAAGCCAAAAATGTCGTTTCTAATTAAAACAAATCATATTTTAAAATTAGAATTTAACAAGAGGCCAAACAATGAAAATCTAAGTGAGCCATTTTTTATTCAAATAAATGCATTTTTTCTTGAACTGATGAGACAATTTCATTTTAAATAACAAAAAACATCTGCAGTCTCTCATTTCAACTGTAAACTATTTTACCATTTTATTATTACCTGCTCAAATTAAGCGTACAGTAAATACCCTTATTTCAATGTTTTACAAATTTTTAGATTGTTGCAGTGGGAATACAGTATTTCCACCAATAAAAACAGCAATAAGCCACACTGGAAAAGTTATACATGTGAACCGCCTCAATGAAATACTGAGTCAAACTCTGCACTGCAAAAACTAATTGGAAATAAGTAAAAATGTCTTAAAATAAGTGTATTTAGCCTTAATTTAAGCAGGTAAATAATAAGATCTGCCAATGGAATGAGTAGTTTTACTCTCAAAATGAGATAATTAGATAATATCCACTTGGAATAAGACAACATAATTGGTTTTTCTTATTTTAGATGTAAATCGCCTTATTCCATTGGCAAAGTGTATCACTTCGCTGCTTAATTCAAGAAAAAAATACTCTTTTTTTTTATGAAACTTACTCAGATTTAAATTTTTTGCTGGTTGTTATTACAAAATGAGAGTTTGAATGAATACAGTAACATTTAAAAGATGAAAATCAAAAGCTTTGTGAAAAATAAATAAGGCCAGATCATATTTGTTGTGATTTCTAACTGACCTATGAGGCTGTCTGGGCGTGGCAGGGCGCTCCTCTGGTACAGGCCGTATGGATCTGCACCATAAGCCAGTGACTGACTCTGTCTGGGGAGCGTGGAGCCGTAGTGCTGAGGCATCGCCGTCATCCCTGAACGCAGTGGTGACCCTGTCAAAGCCCTCCCCTCAATCAAGGACAGGGTGGAGCCCAGTCTCCCCCCGCCTAACATCGCTCCTCCATTTCCCAGGGCCGCGGCGGCGTCGCTGGGGGAGGTTGGAGACGGGCAGGAAGGCGGCATGGGGGTGCCAGGGAAGACGGCAGCAAGGGGTTTGGGCTCAGACAGGATGGGCGAGTCGTATGTGCTGCCTTGGGACGTCCGCATAGAGATGCGGGAGGGGGAGACCGTTCCGGTGGTGCCGCAGCCGGGTGACTGGCTCCTGGAGGGGAGGGAAGCCATTCTCCTTAACATCCGACTGGACGCCTGCAAAAAAAAAATCCAATATACAACTTAGTCTTCCCAATGCTGCCAAATGTGACATTTAATTAGTCTGATAAAGAAGACTCTGTTTCCAACATTCCCTCCATAAATGCCCTTTAATTTTCACAGCTCGTTATGTTTGTGGGAGACCATTAAAAGGTACTTGTGTTGAGATGGAAAAAATAATGAAAAACACACAACATCCAACTAAAACCGGTAGAGGGGAAAAGTGACTTAATTGGTTAGCAAGGTATGAAAAGTGTCATGATGTATAAAAGGTATTCGACATCCTGGAATCATTACTCTTTCAAATATTCAACCCAATTATGAGTAATAAGATACGAAGCTTTGCTAAAGTTTGACGAAAAGTATCACCAAGCCTCCAGTGAGCCTGGGGGGTTTTGATCATTTAAATCAGCAGAAATCATCCGTCACACAGAGAGCATATAATTATGGGCCGCAGTGAAAAGAGAGAATATTGTGACACTTTAAAGGTAGGAAATAATTTGACATGATGCTCATGGCAATAATTGCTGGGCATCTAGCAGCTGCTGTCAATCGGAACCAGGCAGAAAGGAAACAGGCAGCAGCTACAGGAAAAAACGCCACCCGCTGAGAGCAGAATATATTTTCCTCATGTGTGGTTCAATAAAGTAGCTGTGGTGGAGCTTCGCTGTTCTGTCCATTTTTTTTTTCTACCCTCAGGGTTTATTTTTTATTTAAAAAGCTTCAGCTCCACATTAATAAGTGGAATAATTCATGTCAGGGAAATTGAAGAACATTAAGAAACTTCCTCTGCCTTCCAAGGTCAAATATAGTCTTTAAATCCCAGTTTTAAAAATGCATAAAGCAAAAACTCCCAGACCGTTCATATAAACCGTCGTTTGATAACGATTCCTGGAGTCGCTCATTCTGCCCTTCAGGTGCCGGCTGAATACAATATAAAAGTTAAATATAAAAATATACTAGCTTACACATTTTTTAATCCAGTAGCTCTCGACTGCATGAAAAACCAGCTAAGATTTGGTCACATATTGGACTCAATCTTTTGAGAAAACACACTGCATCATCAGAATCAGAATCAGAAATACTTTAATAATCCCAGAAGGAAATTACTTAATGTAGAAACTGTTAGGGTCCTGCTTGTGGGTCTTTTTGTTTTGTTTTTCTTTTAGCTTGTCCTTCCACCACTAGATTCTGCCCCTTCCCCATTTTGGCCTCCTCCCACACCTGCAGCTTGTTGGGTCATCACCAGAGGAGTATTTGAGCAGCAGACTGTCACCACCTCAATGCCAGAGTGTTTGCCAGTAATGGATACTCTAGCCAAACTGAGATTAGCTGAGTCTAACCATTGTGCCTTTGTCTCTCTGAGTCTAGGTTTGCCATTTTCTCCTTTGTGTTTTCCGGTAGGATAACCCTCCTGATCCGCTGGATAAGCCTGGTCCTTACTGTATACCCCCTTGGAAGGAAATATTCATGTCTCTCTGAGCAAGGGGAAACCTTCACCTGATCCGTTCAAGCCCACCTCTGGAAAAGCCTGTGACAATCCACTCTGTTGCTCCTCTGGATGTTTCACTACTCTGCCTGTCCGCCCTCTAACGAGTACAATCTTCTCTGGACAATACCTCCACAAACTGGACCCAAGGATCTTCCAAGAACCCCTTGATTGTGAGTCTTAACTGAACCATTTAGCAGCCTCAATCATTTTCGCTACGGCCCTTGAACTCATCCTTGTGATTTCCCCCCTAGAGTTTCCGGTTTCAGTTCACCTGTTCGCTGGATCTTCCTCTGAGAAAACCTGTTAATCTATATCTCTCTGAGCTTGTAATCTCTGCAATAAACCAGTTAACTTTTTCCCTTTGTCTCTGAGTGGTTACAGTATCTGCATGTGGGTTGGAACTCTGAAGCCCATCATGACAGAAATACTAAAACATCTCAAGAAATCAGACAGCACGTTAAAGTTGGGTAGGAATGCGGACCTGCAATACGACTTACAATGTCGATAAGGGAGAAATATTCGAGGATTTTGAGGTGTGATCTCATTCAGCGGAGCTTAAAAGTTGTGTGTCAGCAAACTTGACCCAGTTACACCAGTTCCTTAAGGAGGAATTGGTCAAAACTCCAGCAAACTACTGTAAGAAGCTTGATGAAACTTTATGAGTTTTGCAGTCTAACAAAAGACGCCAAACAACCTCCATTCCAAATAGGTGGACCCCTTCGTCTGTTCCAATTTGCATGTTTTCAAAACAAAAAACAGGGCTCTGCTGGGCTACTGTATAAAGTCTACAACTCAACGGTATTTCTGACATTTTGAACTGAAAAAGCTTCCTGGATGGGAAGCGAAAGGTCTTCAAACTTGGAAACCAAGTCCAGTAGATTGTTTTTAATTTTTTTGGAATGAGTTTTGTCATAAACTTTTTCTTTTTTGACTATTTGAGCTGATGTAACAAGCAAACTGTGAGATCAATTGAGTCAATCAATAAATAAATCAATCAAGTAATTCTACCAAATTTTGATTAAACATGATGGACATATCTGAATTTGAAGTGTAATAAAAATAAACATCTATATAATCTACACTATAATTTGTCATTCAGTAAATAGAAAGTAATTTATTTATTCTATTTGATCTTTATCTTTAAATCTAATTTACAGTTCAAGTGAGAAAAAAAGGCTTTTCTGCTTCTAAATTCCTTTTTTAACTATACATCTCATATAGAATAATGGCGACTAATTAAAATTTAATACAATAGAATAAGGAAAAAAAAATTTCTTAATTTAAAAAAATGCATTGCAGCCTTGTTAAAGTTTGTTTTTATATAGGAGCATGCCTTTAAATCTCTTTATTCAGTAACTTTCTTGTCACATGAATGTAAAGAACCAGCTGAACCAGTGGTTCACTATGTTAGATGCATGAGTTATCAACTAGGACAAGTCCTGCTCCTCTGCTCTGCTCACTGCTCTCCCGGCGACTTCTCATCCTTCCTCTGGATTCTCAGCAAAAAGAGGTTTCCTGCTGAGGAAGGAAGCCTACCTGCCCCGAAGCTTGACCTTCTGCTCTGGGGCTTCTTGATACTGAGGCTCGGGGTTCTGAACGCACCACGTTCTGGTTGCTGTAATAACTGACGCTGCTGTCTTGGTACCCGCTGTCGGAAAACGAGGTCATGTGGGCTGAGTGACCTCCTGAACCTGAGAGGAAGAGAAAAAAACAACAGCACATCATCACAAATTTGTTGAATATTGTTTTGTGTATAAACACATACACAAGGATACATGTGCTATACTTTAATGTTTCTGCTGGAGCAATCTGCTGCCCTACTTTCTTCTGTTGGATGAGTGGGAGGAAGAGGAGGAGGAGGAAGCGTGTGGGGGATATTTTTATACTCTGAGACCACTCCAACCGTATGGAATACAAATAAGCCTGAAGGCAATTTGTTTTAACATTTCAGACGCCGCATATTTACCTAAGTGGGAATTAACTGCAGAACATCTGAGGTTAAACGGTTCTCAGGATCACAAGAACGGGCTGTAAATTATTTAAACTGTAGAGAGGAAGAAACTAACAAAAACAACAATCCGCTCAAATCAGAGTTTACAGCCACGCCAGCTGCTTTGCTGCTCCGCTCTATCAGCTGGGCATCGTTGGTGGTTTAACATGCTGCAGGAAGCTTGATGGAACTAAAGTGTCAAACGCTCCAGTGAAAACACCAAGTGTCCAACAGAGAGCGGCTGCAGCTGCGCTGCCGAGCTCCAGGTGTGAAGAGGTATGAAAGTTTTACTGCTAAAAATAAAACATTTGAGCAGCAGGGAGGAGGCAAACTTTATGTTCTGGGTGTTTTTAAGTAAAGAAAATCACATTTTCTCATTATCCTTTACAAAAAACATTATTTAAGTAACTTTAACGTCTAAAAAATACTGAAGCAGCTTCGAAAGGGTTTTTATATTTCAATTCAGGCTGGGAATTTTATTACACAGGTGCAACAAGACTAATGCAAACGAATTACCCAATTGAAATTATCATGTTAAATAATCTATATTTACAAAGTTGATGTATGCAGATGATTATAAGTTAAGTACGAATTATTCTACAAGCCTAACCTGAAAATTATCAGATGCCTGACCAGAGCTCAGAATCTTAACATATCAAACAAGAAGCATAAATTGTTGTGGCCCCTGCGGCCAGGGGCCATAGCAAAAAAATCTCATCCAGATGTGTGTTTACTGATGCAAACCTGAATGACCACTAGATAAGTGCAAGTTTTTTGCTCTGAAATTGAACCTAATACATCCTGCTCTGACTCATTCCTGCCTTCATCACCTCCCTAAAAGCAGGAGCTCTTAAAGCACTTTTATATACACTGGTGATGTTCATATCACAACATATTTGCCAATTTTTTTCCTGGTTTAATAAAAGTGGAGTTAAACCATGCAACACAATAATTTTAGTTGACATATAATATCATTGATTATCATATAGTTAATGAAGTGTATACATAATCTGAATTCCTGGATGTTTTAGCATTAAATAAACATCTTCCTTCACAATCTAAAAATCTACTTTTTATTTGTGAGAACTAAAGCAGTCAGATGATCACAACCCTTAAAGAAAAAGGCTGCTATATTGTAAACTGTGACAACAGTTATAGTCAGTGATAACATTCACCCTCGGGGACCAAGTTGTACCAGAAACAGGGGAAATGGCCAAAGGGCTAAAGGTTCCTAGGTCAGCACTGAATGTGAAATGACTGGCATTGGGGGAATATACATACTTTTTTTGGCTGATTTAATAATCATAGGGTTTGTTGCATACTTGCAATAACAGGCAACAAAAACGCAAGTTTTTTGGAAAAGGCTCCACTAAAGATTTCACTTCTAATCCCTAGTGTTTATCTCCTACCTGCTCCTGAACAGTAGTTTAAAGCAGGTTCTTTCTTCTTTACAAATGGGCATTATTATTACATTTAATCTAATTTTCAAGGCAAATTTATTGCATTAGGATTGCATATCTTTTTTTTTTTTAAATGTTAGCTTGTTTTGTTCTCTCTTTGTGCTCCATAGATTGTTGACGAACCCTCACTGTCATGCAGGGAGGCGCGGTCCCCTTCAGGCAGGTAGAGTCCTTCCTCCGCCTCATGGTGGCGACTTGATACGTCTGCAGCCACGCCCTGAGACTCACCACCTATCATACAAAACCCTTTTTAGCCAAACATTTTTCTGTAGATTCAAATTCTTCAGAGGACGGAAGATGTAGAGCATTCACTGAAATCTTTTACACAGTTGCCATACCACAAAATAAAGATCATTATTTTAATTTTGAGCTTTTTTTAAAAGCTAACAATGTTTCCAATTTGGTAGGAAAAGGATTTATAAATAATAATAACCCAGACATCTCAGGATAAGGGTACAGAAGCCAACAGTCAGTAAGAATCATATGTGTTGCTTGACCGCCTGGTGCTGCATGCCAGTAATCTTCAGTCCTCTGGAGGCTTTAATGTTATTCTTATCTGGAAAAACGTTTTTGCCTCACAAATTGATAAATATTTAATCACATTTAAAGCTACAAGATTATGAAAAACACAAAAATTCTCAACCTTGATTTTATTATTTTATTTTTTTAGGATTACCAAAGCAAACCACAATCCTAGATTAAAGATATTTATACGCTGTTATATAAAAGTTATAAATAATAAAGAGTACCTGCAGATCTCCATGCATACGACTTCTCAGAAGAGCTTTGGAACAGAGAAGAGGAGGAAATGGAGGAGACAGGAGAGTGAAAGGTAATTAAATCAAAGAAGAACACTTAATGTTCAGTTAAATCAGGAAGGAGGAAGAAGATGGTGTTAACTTAAAGATAAATGACAATTCTATACTGAGAAATGAAAGAGAGATACAAGTAAAAGTCTTTGAAAGCAACATGTCTAAATCTTTATTTAAAGAACAGCAGCCAACATCATCTGGAAGGGAAAATGTAAAACACATATTCTGTAAAAACAAACTAGTGTTGCACCTGATACCGATACCTGGCTGTGCAGTATTGGCCGATACTGATACCATCGGTTTGAAATGTATGTGAGAACTGCATACTACTTGAATGTAAAATAATTGCCATCATGGCTTTTTCAAGCTGCTGCTTACACTGCAAAAAAATTAAATCTAAATAAATAATTTCTTCTTAAAATAAGTGCATTTTTTTCTTGAATTAAGGATTTAAGTGAGACCCTTTGCCAATGGAACAAGACAATTTACACTTAAAATAAGAAAAAACAATTGCATTGTCTTATTTCAAGGGCATTTTATCTAGATACCTTATTTTAAGAGTAAAAATACTAATTCCATTGGCAAATCATATTATTTACCTGCTCAAATTAAGGGTAAATACCCTTAATTTAAGACATTTTTTACTCATTTTGAGATCATTTTTGCAGTGTACCTTTGTGAAGCAGGAAAAAAAAAGACTAAGACAAAGTGAATCCACTAGAACTTTTTATTGCCTACCTGGAATGGGTGACAATAGTTGAATAAACTCTTGGCTCTCAAAATGGTATCGGTGCCCTATTTGTTGGTACTCGCTGATACCGATACCACCATTTTAGTGCAGTATTGGGGCCCCAGCTGATACTAGTATGGGTATCGGTGCAACACTAGTTAAAAACTGAGCAAAATTATCCCCCCCAAAAAAAAAAAGTCAAGAGATTATTGATGGTTTATCAGTTTTTATGCCTACCAGAGATACCAGACAATTTTAAAGCTTTTAAACATTTAAAGCAATGGATTATCAGCAGCATCTTAAAGACATAAAGATCTTTAGAAACTTTTTATTTCAAAAGGTTAATCTCAAAATTTCAGTCAATAGACATATTTCTAGACCAAGTCAGTCTTCATATAATTTCAGTCAGAGGTTTTATGCAGCAGAAGCTTGAATTTATTGTTGCTCTTCCTCAACTGAAACAATATCATAATCATTTTCAAAGGCTCAGTTATATACATTGCTGTTAAAAATGATGTTTCCTCTTTGCAGATTTCCTCTAATCTTGCCTCTCTTTGGTGTTTTAGATGTTAAAATAATTATATTTAGTAGGAGAACCCCTTATTTATTTAGAAAAAGAGAGAAAAAGAGAATCTGAGCAAATACAAATGCTGCTTTCAAGTGATGACTTCATCATAGTAAAAAAGAACAATCCAAACCAGCTGCTCCTATAAATGGCAGCACATTTAACTCAGTATCATCAGACAGGCCTTATAGCTGCTAGACCTGTAGAAACAAGGAATTACTGAACCAAACCTGTCTCAAGGCATGAAGTAAGTTAAAAGATCTCAAAAGCAAAAATAATTAGTATAAAATGTCTAAAAGGCAAATGCTATGGGACTCTAGTGAATCACAGTGGGAGGTTTTAGCAAAAGATGGAGAAAACAGAACAGGAGAAAAATTTTCCCCAAGTAGTTGCGCTACCAAAATTACAGGACAGTTCCAAGGTCAGAACCACTGCTGACCCAAAAGAACATGAAGACCCGTCTCATTTACCACAAAACATCTGGATGATCCCTGGTAGTTTTAGTAAAATGTTCTGTGGACTTATGTGAAAAATTTGGACCTTTTTGGAGGTGTGTGATCTGTTAAATCTGGTGTAATACCAACACAGCATTGCTGAAAAAGATCATGCTAACAGGCAAACACGGTGTAGGTATTATGATGGTCTGGGATGGTTCAGAAACTGGAGGATGACAAGAAAAAGTCCAGCTATGAAGTAGACAGTAAGGCTAAAAAAATTTTATGAAGGTTTGGCCTACTCAGAGTAAAGGCTTAAAAGTCATTTAGACACTATGAACTTCATCAGATCCCATCTCTGTATGGCAAAAAGAAAAAAAAAAAAAAAAAAAAAAAAAAATTTGCAAGGTTGCGACAACTTGGTCAAAGAATTTTACTTAAGGGGAAATTTCCAGGTTCCTAGAGTACAAAAGCTCTAAAACTCCAGTAAAAATCTGGACAGAGTCAATTTTGACCAAACGCTTCGGAGCAAATTGTTCCTGAAACTGTTTCATGGAAATTATTCAACATCTATTTTTGCAGGGAATCTTAAATCTAATATTTTAAATCCCTGTGAAACAAGTAAAGAGGACCTACCTGCTACTGTCTGCAACTGGTGACTCAGCTCCCAGCATGCACTTCTCAAGCTGGCTCGCCACAATCTGCCGCTCCTCCTCCAGCTCGCGGGTCAGTCGCTCAAACTGAAGCTCCTGCAGCAAAACATGAAGAGCACGATGACATCCCAACATCCGCAACACCTCAGTACCTTAATGGTCCTTATTAAACCCAGTTATCCATGCCAGTTATAATCAGACAAAATTCACTGGATCACCTGACAAACCTCAATTGAGATCACAGCCTCAGTCCTCAAAACATTTTCTAATGCTTTTGACTAAACATTAGGACTTTGGCAATAGCAGTCTAGCTAAAACATAATTAGAAAATTGTAAAATCATAGGACAATAAAATTGGAAAAAACTTGAGTACGGTCATCACTGGGTGACTGGGTAGCAAGTAAGTTCAGCTGTTTAAATGGAAGCCTAATGGTTTTCTACTAAATTCCAAGTAGAAATACTAATTGAACCATTTAGAACACTTTGAAATATTTACAATAAGAAAATAATAAAAAAAACACAACGAATAAAAGAGCAAACAAAAAACGCCAGGAGGATTTTTTGGAAGACAAAGCAAGAAAAATGTAAAGTCGTAGCCTAAGGAAGCGGCTGCAGTTCTGAATTCTCCCGAATGGTGCACGACTTTAAACGAGAGAATAAAGTGAATGTGATTGGTCAGTTTATCAAGTGGGCGGGATTGTTGTGGTGGAAAGTTCGCAAGCACATTTGGTTGTGGCGGGTTAGTCGGAAGCATCTTGCTAACCAGTTAGCAACTTAGTGCTGGTAGGTTCCCAATGGGAAATTCCATTGGGACCAAGTAGCACTTAGCAACGACACTGAAAAGGAACACTATGGACAGCGGAAACATGCAAGAGGAGGAGAGTTTAGTGTCGGAGGTCGTGGATGAGTCTCCTCCGTCATCCATTTTTTATTTAGAGGAGGAAAGCGGGGACGAAGATGTTGTGGAAGAGGACGCCAGGGTGGC
>NW_015150516.1:1705481-1707630 GCF_000732505.1 Cyprinodon variegatus
AAGGCTGGACGCTGTTGTTTACTATGTCTATCCCTAAGTAAAAAAGAGACAGTGTGCTTCATAAATGGCCAGATATTAAGTAAAACAAAGTCAGTCTAAGATTAGAAACTGCACACTGCACAGCATCAATAATGGAAATGCAGACACCAGGGTAAAAACATAGAGGATGTTATGCAGTGCTTTGCTCTATTTCAGCACCATGGTCAGCGGCACAGTAATAGCCAAAAGATTTCCTCCAAATCGAGTTAAACAAAGGTTAAAAATAAAGCAGACTTAAAACAACGGGATGGGAAACAACTAATAGAAGTACAACAACACTTAGCATTGATGGACTTTAAGCAAGCAGAGCAAAAAAACAAGTGCGGTCTATCACTAATGCAATAACAAAGCAGAGACGCTGTTCCATAACAAAGACATCAATGCAAACACTACCTATGCATGCACACCTCAGTCAGAGGTCACTTTCTGCCAAATCAAATTCAGAAATAGTTTATTAATCCCAAGGGGAAAATAAAATGTACAGTAACTCATAGGCTTTTATTTTTTATTTTTAAATCAGTGGTTGATTTAAAAACCAGATCTGGAGAAGCCTCTTGTTGTCCAGGTGAATGCAAAGGTAGCTATACTCCTCCACTATCTCCACTTCTCCCATTATGTTACCGGATTCCCTTTACTCTTGTTTTTATTTCCAAAATCTACAGTAATCTCCTTATTTTTTTGACATCCTGGATCAGATGATCGTTTCCACACCATGTCACGAAGTAGTTCACCAGCTCTCTGCACTCAGCTTCTTGTCCATCTTTGATGCATCAAATGATTGCTGAGTCATTTAAGTATTTCTGCAGATGACAGGACTCTGTCTGGCTCTGCAAGTCAGAGGTGTGCAGAGTGAAAAGAAGCTGTAAGAGTACTGTCACCAGTGGTACACAGTGTGCACAGCAATGCACAGCAGGGAGAAAGATTACCAGACAGCGCAAATTAGTTTGGCATGGCAACAATGATCTTACATTACCTATTAATCTTATTTCAGAAACGCTTTTTATGCTTATTTTCCTACAAAAAAAATAAGAGGTGGGCTGTGCGACGTCCCTTTTGTTAGATTTTGTTTTTGCCACCAGTGTGATGGTGGGTTTTGTGGGCCCTTTATAACTGTGGGCCCAGCGTAACCGTTCCTTCTGCCTCCCCCTGCCGGCCTTGCTACAGTCTCCAATTCAATTCGGCTCTATTTGATAAAACCTAAACCTAACTGCTTACATAAACAACCTTAACTGCTGAAACAACTGCTGAAAAGTATTTGGGATAATAGTTGGTTAAATCTGAGGAAGAATCTGCTCCATTCTTCTCCTTAAAACTGTTATTAATTCAGGCACATTGGAGGTATTTCAGCTTGAATTGCTCGTTTAAGGTCATGCAACAGCATCTGAATTAGAATCAGATCATCCATCATAGTCTCTTGCATCATAATCCCTTTTAAACTACAAAAGACTCTTAAATCCGCCCCGCCAGCTTTTCATCTATATCCTTTTTGTTTTTGGGTCAACCATGACCAGCTTTTTCTCTAGTTTATTTTACTGGTATCCTAATGACTGCAGAAGCCAGTGAGCTGCTGCAGCTGATGGAAATAGCAGAGCTGTCCTGATTTCAGAGGCAGTAAGTCTGCTTCTCTGCACAAAACCAACTCCAGTAGTTTGGCCGTTTAGACGGCTTTATTCCAGGCACCTCAATAAGGCTACTGGATTCACACAGACAGCAGATTGTCGACACATTATCATGTTAACTCAAACAGCTTGAAACATCAATAATATCAGGAAGAGAACAGAACACACAGGACTAATTTTGCATTTTTAATAAGTTGATTCTTTGAAGCAGCTGATCCTCACTAATTGGACAGATGTTTGTGGACTCAAAGCCCTCGTGGCTCACACTTGTAATCTGCTGCAAAATCTTGTACTGATGACAAACTGACTCTTACTGTAGCTTTTTTTGGTTTAGTCGTGTTTATGAAATTAAACCTCCTTCTTGCATCTTTCCACAGTTATACTGGTTATTTATGAGTGAAACACCTTAAAGGAATAGTACACCCAAAACATGATTAGCCTTCATTTTCTACTCACCCCCATGCTGAACAACACTCTGGAGTACTTTTTTG
>NW_015150516.1:1708902-1714098 GCF_000732505.1 Cyprinodon variegatus
CAGTAAACCCATCATGACAATTATAGTGTAGGCTTCAAGGAAAAAAACTACAAAATGGTGGCGCCAGTACTGGGTGTTTTTTTCTTTCTATTTTATTTTATTTTTTGGCATCGATCCTAGTTTTTTTAAGTTACTATTGGTTTGCTCCCGCTCCCGTCTGCTCCCGTTAATGTTTAATCCTGTACCGTCCCAATCACGTGATCGTTACTAATACTGACTCCCATCCCACGGATTCCCGAAAAAATGTCAGTCTCTACTCGACAGTCCTGAGGCAACATCTTATATATTGATTTTGTCTTTTTGCAATTAAGAAAAAGTGGAATCAAGTTAAAGAGATTCTAAACTATAAGAAAAGTATTATGGAAATTTTAGAGCAGTTTAGGAAGTTCATTTTCTAAAACTCTTGGGATCTGGAGGCTTTTCTAACTTTCTCCACCAGAGGGCATCTGAGATCTTCCTCCTGAGGGCGTGAGCTGACTTCGACACCTGTTTCCCATCTGCTCATCAAGAGGCCTACTTAAGGAGGAGTAGGCTGACACTTCCCTGCCAGAGTGTTTGCCAGTAACGGTACCAGCAAATCCTGAGCCTGCTTCTCTGATCTGATTCTCTGATTTTGTGAACTAGTCTGACCCTGTGTTCTTCTGCCTCTCAGATCCTGACTAATCTGGATATCAGTCATCCTGGAGAAAACAATCACTGCCTGGAACCTGCCTGTCTGTCCTCTGCCTCAGCCTCTGCCCTCAGCCTGCCAATCAGCCTCTGGACCAACACGGTTCCCCCCCCGCTGATCCGAATACCCTCTGAACAGGTATTAATCCAAGCCACTGTTTAACTGCAAGTTTCCTGGATCCACACTAACAGATCTGTCCTCCTCTAGTGGCTTCCCTCCCGTGACCAGTCTGACGAACCAAGACCCTGTGCACATTTCCTTGTAAACTTTGTTAAATAAATCTTTTAACTTTTTCCCTGTCTGAAGAATGTTTTCTGCATGTGGGTTAGACGCCTAGACCCCAACATGACAAAAACCTGTAAATACCTTGATACTAGATACTAACTAAAGGGTTCTCCTAGTGAAACGGTGATTTACAATGCTGTATCTTAATTATTTAAGTAACCCCTTTATCATCAATCAAGCAAGGGACTAGAGATGTGAATATTTTTCAAGTTCTCTTAATGAAAAAGTATTTTAGCAGAAAGTGAGACAGACAGACGGAATGATAGCCAATTGTTTGGTTTAATCAATAATCAACATTTTTACACTGATATGCACTAAAGACAGGAAGTTACCAAGAATGCAAGCAGAGTTCTAAACATGAGTGCTTAGAGCATGCGGCTTATTGTCACAGCACTGCTGCTGACTTTGCCTTTCTGCATTCCCTTACATCACACTAAAGCTTTGCAGAGACAGGACAGCAATACACAGGCGTGCTTGTTTACCCTCGCTAGGCTGCAGCACATCTCAGCGGCCAACAGCAAGCCGTGCCAGGCGACACCTCGCGCCAGCTGGGGGGGGCTCTTACGGACGATCCGACACAGCTTATTGTGAACCGTCACAGCCTGTTTTTCCACTCCGTTATCGAGTCACACCGACTTCAGACCTCTGCTGCTTGCTGTGTCTAATCTCGGCCCGGCAGTTCAGTTTATCCACGCTGCATCAATGATATCCGTGAAATGTTCGGCCTACTTCTCCTGCTGCTGCAAACTCCGTCTTAAAGGCTTTGTAACAAAGCCTGTCAGAACATTTGCAGGCTCGTTTTGCTGCAGTGGCAGATATTTCCCACAAGCATCTTATCGTGATGAAATTTGTGATGAATAAAGTAAAGGACATTTCTACAGCTTTCAATATCAAATGTTCTCACTTATCATTCACAGCAAAAATCCAGAAATTCTTTTAGCCGATATGTAAAGAAGGATGGATAGATGGATGATAGAACTCCTGTCTCTGTTAATCCACGCTCTGCAGGGACCTTAACTAAGTGAAATTATGAGAGTAAAAGCAGAGACAGTAGATTTTACTCCCACTTTGCCCTCCACGGACCTCAATGATGTTTATCCTGCCTTTGTTTTCCCAGTGTTCCCACTCTGTACGCCTCCACATGTGACCTTTAGCTGGATTAAAGCACTTCCTGCCTCTTTACAGGCTCAGTCTGCCTTTTTCAATTGCAAGCAACAAGTGTGCTTCTTCTCTAATGGCAGACACAAGTCCGGGAGCGGATAAGGCAGGTGGAGGCGGATCCACTCATGCAAAGAACATCAGAGAGTGATGGCACGGTAGAGGGTGGGGGGTACTCTGTGATTTCACCACTCAGGGGATAAAGAAATCCTCTTACACCATGGGGATACGACTCAAAGTCCTCCACCTCTGGCACTAGGGGGTGGCTTGTGGGAGCTCCATTTCTGACAACATGTCACGCTTCAAAGCTGGGGTCCAGTCTGCACTGATATAACAACAGTGAGAGTCAGTTTAAGCCACTGATTCAGACTGAGAGCCTGCAGCTTACATGAGGCAAACCCTTTCAGTCTACACTGGGCTTTTACTCACCCACATCAGGTGCACCTGTGCTGGTAATTTCCTGCAACATGCACGGTTGTCTGTTGGCGCTTTCCATTAAAATCAAGCCAAGCATGGAAAGCCCTGCAGTTGGTCAGTCTACTGCAAAAGCAGATCTAAAAGTAATTAAAATTTCTTGAAATAAGCGTATTTAACCTTCATTTGAGCAGGTAAATCTGATGATCTTCCAATGGAGTGAGACATTTTGGTGTCAAAATAAAAAAATTGACATTATGCACTTTAAATAAGATAATGGGATGTTTTTTCACTTACTTTCAATGTAAATAATCAAATTCCATTAGGAAATTGTCTTGTTTAGCTGTTGATAGTAAGAGGAAATACCCTTATTTTAAGAAAAAAATTGCTTACTCATATTTCATTTTTTCTCACTGGTTGTAAAAACCATCTTGCCCATCTAATACATCTTGTTTGTGGGTTTTGATGAGCATGCATGTTCTTTTTCAGCAGCAAGCTCATCTGGGAGCTGCCCTGCAGTGCAACAGTCTGCTGCTGTCAGCTCAGGGAAAGAAAACAGGCCCTACAGACGCGAGCCTCTGCAGTGGTGTCAGGGTTCCTACACAGTCTGGGAATGCATCAAGAGAGTTTGATTCAGTTCTGGATGAAAATGGAAGGATAACTGTTCCTATTCCATCAAATGCTAAACCTTCTACGTGAATTGGAACAAGTTGTGTTGTTTTCTATCAAGTTCTGAAATAACATATGCTGTTATAAGCAAATTGAAACCCCTGGAAATCTTAGTTGGTGTAGAGCCACGCGTAAAAACCTGCTGCGAAAAGCAACGTTTTTGGGGGTTTTTTGTGTTTTTTTTTTTTATTTCAAACCAGAAAACCCAAAAATATCGATTTTGCTCCTCCTTCTTAATTAATGTCAATCGTTAAAGGATGCTAACTGCAGCCTGCATTGCTATTACTCCTGTCTTTATCTTGAAAAAGGGGGCAAATAAGTGAATCAGGGACTCCCCTGCAGACAGTCTGTATTTTTTGCTTTTAAATCCGTTTACCTGTCCAATAAGAGACGGGCATATTATGATAAAAGAACTATGCAAGCTGCTAATGTTGCTAATGCTCCATCCATATGCATGAGCACACACAAGGCAAATTCATGTGCATACCATCATGCAAGAAAAAGGGGTATGAAAAGGTGTCAGAATGAGTTATTTTAAAATATCCTCTTTCCTCCTAAAATTTGGAAAATAATCATTTCAAGACAATTTCTGAAGGATTATATAAGTAAAATACCAGGTAATAAATTACAGAAGAAGAGAGACTGTAATGGAATTGAACTGAACTGATGTATATTGGATTGTTGGGTGATTTTGGCCACAACAACAGGGGGAATTGTTAGACATTTAGACTCATGTTTTGCTTACATGAGTTATTGTTGCTTCTTTAATAAACTAAAACTGCAGGTGAGATTTGGAACTCATTGTTCCACAGAGCGTGCACAAAGCTCCTGTAACAATAGCTACGTAAATAGAAAATTCTTCCGTAAAACGAAAGACCCTCTGTGGCAAACACAAAGTATCTGATGTTCATGAGGTTTGCATGTTTTAAAACAGGTGCAAACAGGTTTGTATGCGCAGAGCAGATTTTCAAAGAAGGTGCCTTTCAGCAGACAGTGTATGCAAACCGTTTTCTGCGTGTGTGCCTTCATCAATATGCAGATAATATCCTAATGACCGGACCGCATAAATTAATGAGTGGAGGATATGCAAATGTTAACATTTACCATGTACAAAGTGATTTTTCACACAGACACTTAACTGCAGTCACAGGTTTTGCATCTTTTTTAGTATTTCTGAAAGTTAAGTGCAAACGGACAAGCAAAAAAACATCTGCAGTCATTGTTGCCAAAGAGGTGGCAGTGCTGCGATGCCAGAGGATGCAGAGATATTAGTGCAAATGTAAATATGTTTGGAATATCAGTATAGAACAATATCAATAGAGGAAAAATGGCCAGCAGAAATTAATGCACCTCGATTGCAGACAATCTGGGTAAGGAAAAAAAACTGAAGGGCAAAAAATGACAGAACTTAATTATTGTGGCATGTTATAAAAAGATCGATATCAATGGAGCCAGAAAATAGAAATAGGGAGGGAAATAATCCTGCACATCCTCTGAATACAGGACCATAACCCATGCTTTTGTTCGAAGCACTTTGAGCGTCCTATCTGAGATACACCATAAACATAATTTTTAATCATTATTATTTAAATAATGATAACTTTTACCTCAATCTCCATGGATCAAAACCCTTCTCTCTCTTTTACGGCCATTCTCAAACTGCCTGTAGAACATCCTGCTCATTTTAATGGATGGGCCCAGACAGTTTGCATGTTTTAACATTTATGCAGTGATCTTTGCAGATCACCCACAACACGCCCACTTATGCACGTACTAAAACAAAATTTGCATGTGCAATTTAGCACCTCTTATCTGCAATCTTTGAAGATCAGATCCATAGTTTTTGTTTTACAGGACGTAGGATCTGTTATGTTTGGACTTAGGACTGTGAACCTGTGAACCAAAAGACCTCGCATAGGAATGTGAGGCTCTCTCTAATCCCCCTGCTTATCTGGTAAGTGCCACCAGAAGGTACTTAATTTTGCGGAGACGTCAGTAAT
>NW_015150516.1:1715331-1718856 GCF_000732505.1 Cyprinodon variegatus
TTCTGTCTGCATAAAGGAAAGTCTAAACAACTATGATTGATGTTCTTCTTGATATTTTCACTCCTCTATTTTTATTCTCATCTTTCATTGATTGGAAACTCTGCTGCAGGCTGTTATCTCAACATCTGATCGATCCTTCTCTGTTTGCTGAAGAAGTGACAAAGTCAAGCCGTGTTCTGACACTTCAGTGGGGTTTTAAGTTTCGCCGTTGCTTCGTTGGCTGCAATCCATCACTTTTCCACTTTTAAGGGGTTAAATGGGAGCTAAGTGGAAAAGCATCAGGCCCCACACACAATAGAGGGCAATAACTGATGTGCTCCATTTAGCAGGTCTAATTTGACATTTCTGTGGATTAACCGCAGGCAATAGATTTGACTCCTGAGCAGCACCGCTGCCTGCATTCCAGCACGGGGAGATGCAAAGCAACTTTGTTTTGTTTTTTCTTCTCAGGATGCTCAATCATCTAAAAACATGTTTCATGATGAAACATTTGGCCTCAAGGAACGTCGGGGCTTTTCACCAAGGTGGTGTCTGAATTACAAAGCTGTGCTTTTCTGCTTTACATTTCTGAAAACAAAGATCAAGAAGAAAGATGTCCTGCTTTGGACATGTAATTCACCTCGCTGGCGGCGAAGGTCATTATTTCATGATCTCTCAGACTTGGATGTGCAAAAATAGCTTCTTTTTGGCTTTAAAGTTTCTTTTTTTTTACCCTTAATCACGAATAAAACTTGGCTGTGGGTAATATTCCACAGATGATTAAACACTTTTAAATGCAGATTCCTAAACAGTTCTCAGTTCTTTTAAGAAACCAGAGAGTGCATGTTTTTATCAGCACTGCAAAAAGTAGCGTAGCTTTATTCAGCTTCCAACAAAGGAAATAAAATCAGGAATTTAGGAAGCAGAGAGGGAGACTTTGGAGGTAATATGTCGTTCTAAAAGGTAGAGATAGAACATGAAAGCAGTGAGTTTTCAGTTTACTCTTCTTTCTTTGATGATCAACATGTAGTTTGGGGGGAAAACAGCTGTTTTTGTTTGTTTTACCAGTGAAAAATTACTGTGGTTGCATCTAAATAACAACAGCAAGACTTCTGGGACATTGTTCTTTGTATGATAAGACCAAATTATAGCAAAACATTTGGAGAAATGCAATTTGGAAACAGAAGAATCCATGATTCCACTTATCACAGCAATACTTCCAAGTCCTGCAGCTGTAAAACAGCCCCTGACCATCAAACTACCACCACCATACATTAGTAGTGGGGTGGTGTTCTTTTTCTGAAAGGCAGTGCTCCTTTTAATCCAGATCTAATGAGACACACACCTTGCAACAGTTTAACTTTTGTCTCATCTGAGACAAGTCTTCATTTTTGAGATCTTACCATTTGTGGATAATTTCTCTCATTATGGTTTTTTGGAGTCCTACAGCTTTAAATTAACTCTGTTATCTTTTCTATACTGAAAGACTCAATTCTTTCCTTACTCATGTGTTTCTGAATTCCTTTAAATCTCGACATGATGTCTTACTTTAAAGGATCTTCTAGTTAACCTGACTTTGTCAGGTCTGTTTAACTGATACTTGAGAACTGGTGTGGCTAGAGAAGGTAAACTCAGGTTTGATAAACAACAGTTATGCAATTTTTTTAAGGAGAAGGATCAGTTTTTCAGACAGGTATGGTGTGTACCGGTAGATTTGGATTATATTTCTAACTTAATAACAAAAATCTTTATTCATAAATGCATGTTTTCTTCGAACAATATTTAAATTAGTTTCATGCTCCTAAAAAGTGTTGCAAAAATGACAGAAAAAGGAGAAACCAAGAAGGGGTGCAAACACCTGTTAATACCGCGGCACATTTGAATAATAGGAAAGGATTACCAGCTTTAGAGTTACACAGTTGATCTATAAGCGCGAAGAGATTAAGCAAATATTTCATATCAAAGGTTTAACAAACCTACATTTTGCATTTAATTTGGCAACAAGTTCTGGGATGTCCTGCAGCGAACAAAATCCCGTCCCTTAGAACGATCCTGAGGTAATGTAAAAAGCCCTACTTTCAGATCTGTGATTACTTTGTAAAACGTGTGTACGCACAAAACAGGGCCTGAATCTTACATAGGCTTATATTTTTATATTTAAAAAAAACAACTTGGGTTGTAAACTAGCTGCACTGCACACCAACTTTAACTCGTTTTTTTTGGAGCCATGGGAAACTGGGGACACAGATGGTGAGAAGAGGAACTGAAGCCAGTTTGCATCATAATTCCTCTTAGCAGTGGCGGTTCTAGACCAAATGTAGCAGGGGGCCAGCAGGGGGCCAGCAGGGGGCCAGCGTGTTTTTATTGAGGCACAGAAAAGCATGAAATAAAAAACAGGGCAAGGGATTCAGATATATTAATATAGCTGCATGACGTGAAATTTCTATTCAATTAGGTTTAATTAAAATCCAATGTCTCGTTAGGTCAATTTACATTTTGAGTTTAGTTATTTTACATATTTTTGACTTAATTTCAGTAAAATGACCATTTTCTATAAGATTTGAATTAGAACTCAAGAAAAACTGATATATTCAGCATTTTTTTGTTTTGAAAAAAAAAAAACATTTAGCAGAATAAAACTGGGATCCAAGCTCAATAGCACTGAAGCTATCACCTTATTGTTTTTAAATAATCAATAAAACAGAATTTTTAAAGAAAGAAAATTAAATTGATCCAAAGTACAGGGGCCAGGACAGGATCTACAGGGGCAGTGGCCCCCTGTTGGCCCCTGTCTAGAACCGCCATTGCCTCTTAGACGATCAAGTTCACTGCATATGAAAATTTGATAGAAGATCGACTTTATTACATCAAAAAAAACTGGTGTAGTCTGATAAATGCTGGCACCTCTGAGCCATGATTATACATACAGAACTGTTACATTAAAAACTAGAAAAGCGCTCGGAGAGCGCAGAACTCCATCAAGCAGCAATTTTTTCCGCATATGGCAAATTAAATCTATAGATAAAACCCGATAAAAATCAATATGTTGTTCCTTTGCAATGGGTGCACATTCGGCAAACATTTAATTAAAATCTGTTCACAACTTTTCAAGTTATATCCTGTAAACACAGACACAAACTTGACAAAAAACATAACGTCCTTGGTGTAGGTAAAAAGTAGGGATGCATGATATAATCGGCCCCCTATCGGTATCGGCCTGTATCGGCCTTAAAACTGAATATCGGACATCGGCCACCCCACCGATATTTAACCAGATATTTGATCAGCTTCTGAGTTTCTAAAGTCTAAATAAAATAATAATACTACTTCTTCTTCTTCTTCCTCAAAAACTTCTTTTTCACAGACTTAAAAACTTCTAAAGACGAGGGAAAAAATATTGATACATTAAAATATCCCAATATCTTCATATGCTGATATATTGCCATTTAAAAACACCATATCAATCTCTTTTACTAATGAAATATTGCTATATGTCATCGTTATGCTACGAAATCCCCCAAAAATTCACGAAATTTTGCCATATTT
>NW_015150516.1:1720258-1721363 GCF_000732505.1 Cyprinodon variegatus
TGAAATAATTTATTGCTTGGAAAAATGTATGTTTATTTCTAATAGTTAAGATAATGTATTTTACATTCTTTGGTTCACGTTTTGGGAATGTGTAAAATGATTGCATTATTTTTTTGTTTTGAGGTATTTTTTGTTGAAAGTTATCGCGAGATTTGCGTATATGGAACAAAGCTATGTGGAGCAGCCTTGTGTTTACTGTAGCTGTCAACGTATTTGTAGTTATGTTTGTAATATTTTGCAATTTTATTGGTAATGGTGTTTTATTTACTTAATATATTAATTTAGAGTGGATGAGGAAGAATTAAACTGTTAAAGACCTCCGAAGTGGCAGGCGGTCACGAGGTAACTTCTGCTAAAGCATGTGTCACCTGATTGTCTGCAAATGTATCTATATGTAAATTTTTGTCTTCTATTTCTGTAGTTTTCACGGCGTTTAACAAAGAGCCCATCTAAAGGAAGCCGTGCCAGTGTTGTCACTTTCGAGTTACAATGGGTGTAAAATAGGTGTGGCTCCTGGAAAAAAATCCAAATCTAGATAAGTCATTGTTTCTTAAAATAAGTGCATTTGTTCTTGGATTGAGAAGGTAAAAAAGACTTTTTGCCAACGGAACGAGACAATTTACACTTAAATTAAGAAAACACAAGTGCATTGTCTTATTTCAAGTGCATTTTATCCAATTATCTTATTTTAAGAGTAAAAATACTAATTCCATTGGCAAACTATCTCATTGATCTACTCAAATTTAGGATATATACACTTAATTTAAGACATTTTTACTTATTTCTAGATCCTTTTTCCAGTGCAGGCTGCAGTCAGCTTATTAAAGGTCAATGATAATCCTCACATCTATAGAAAAATTTGTAAACATCTAAAAATAGTAAGCTTATGTAGCCTAAACATGAAAAGTGATAACTCAAACTAAATTTTAGAAACTATGGAGCGCTGCACATCCAGACTTTCAGCTAATTTTTCTTTTTTTTTTTTTTATTATTTAGTTGTGACACAACTCTGAGGTTTCTGGTAACCAGCTCTTGTCAGTGTAAAAAAAAATAAATAAAAATAAATAAACATGACAAACTGTTAATTTACTCTCTGCAACATTTA
>NW_015150516.1:1722843-1726603 GCF_000732505.1 Cyprinodon variegatus
CAAGGAAAAACACACTTATTTTAAGAAAAAATAACTTATTGAGATTTCTATTTTTTGCAGTGCAGTATTTCTTTAAACGATACCCCGGGTCTTTCTACCTATGAAAGTAAGGCCCCAGGAAAAATGAAAATTTCCAGAAAAATCTGTATTAAAATCCACTTTCTAATGCATTTTTAAAACCAACGAAAAAGGAGCTATATAAGAAGAGTAGGAGCAAATAGCAAAAATGGGATTAGATCTACAGCTGTTACATAAGCATTGAAATATTGTCTCGTTGAAAGATAAATTCTCCAGCTTCTGGAGACAAAGTCAGATAATTCCTAATTCAGCTTTCCCTTTAGTGCTGTGCATGTTGTTTTTCCAGTTTTATTTTTAAAAACTCAACAATCCATTAGCAACACGGACAATAGAGCTATTAGCAACACAAACTAAGTACAGGAAATGTTTGTACGTTTTATGCAGTATAACAATCCCCACTGATATAAAATCTCTGAGTTCAATCATAAGTGAAAGAAGTGCCCTTGACTTAACCCTTCTGCACACATCATTCCATTCAGTGTCACTGGATCATATTTCATCTGGTCAACAGGAAGAGTAACATGTCTTCAACTAGGCCTATATTGACAGCTACTGTACTGCAGAGCATCATCAGGGGCACATTTTGGAGTTTTAAAAAGGAAAAAAAAAATCCTATCATGCAGAATCTCTAAAATGGAATATAAAGGATGCAAACGCAGAAAATGTTCGTTATTGATGCACCAAATATAACATTAAGGCTGTCAAATAGCCTCTTCCTTAGATTTAGGTGCAGATTAAACATTGGATCTGAACCTCCTTCCTTAGACATCATAAGCCTTTAAATAGCAGCACGTCTGATTCAGAACTGAACACCCAGGGAGCGAGCAGAGAACGTGGCTACTGTCCAGGTATAATTAAGAGGATGAGAACAGAAAGACTCCCATGCTGACAGGATATAAATCAGCATCAAACATAACAGCAGGGACAGGGAGACAGACGGAGACTGTCTTCACAGGTTCATATTGTTGTTTTCCTGCAGATCAAAGGCATTTCAGGGAGAATCAGCAGCAAATCATAAAAGTTCATACCATTAAAAAAAAACCTGGTTTGAAATATTTGGAAAAATACATTTGGAAGAATTTCCTGCAAGTTTGTTGGTAAACAAGAAATATCTCCTTCTGAACTGGTTCAATTTGAATCTGTTTGAGCAACATAGCTGAGCACACTGCATGTTTTTTTTTTAGCACCACTTCATTTTTTCCTTGGTGCTGAAAATATGGAAGTTGAAATAATTAATGAAGCTTTTAATAGAATTTTAGGTCTAGATCTGTGTGACTCAGCTTAAATTTCATCCTCATCTGGAGATAATCCCCTGGATTTACTGTATAAACTTGGGTGACTTGAGTTACAAGCACAGATAAAACTGCCTGAAACTTGTCTAGACTTCCAAAGCAACAGGAATGGGGATTGATGGTTAATTAAAAAATAGAAAACAGCAAGAAATCAGCTGAAATATCCAAACATATTATATTCAATGTGTATAAACTGATACTGAGATTAACTTTACAAACTTAAGTCGCCTTAAATCTCTTAAGATGCAAAGGTAGTAGCCAAACTGAGCTTCATAATGGCCACAAAGTTAAGTCCAAGATGTGACCTTTAAGAAACATAACTGGTATAAAAAGAGCAGTTTAGTCAAAGAATCGCCCATTAATGTCAGCAAGCTTTCCAGGACCCACAGCTGCAAAAACAAGCCCACATCACCATCACTCACCACCGTGTCTGACAGTTAATAAGGTGATTTCTTCACTTGTTTTCAGAAAATGACCATATAGCCCATCTAAGATTGATGGAAAACAACAATAGCTCTAATAATGACATTGATGCTTTTTTTTGTATGTTTCTTTCCATCGTGATGTCATTGCTGTCGTCATTTATCTGGCTATTTTGCCAACACATTCAACTGTCTTTCCACCCTTTCATTTGGCTAAAACAAACCTGGCATGACTGAAAGATTTAAATCAACAATACGCCTGATGATGCCCCTCCAAAAAAGATAACAGAAACCATTGGTGTGTAAAATGATTAGAAAACAAAGATAATAATAAAAAAGTCAATTAGAACCAAACAAACATCCAGCACTGTATGCATAGTCTCTTGTAACAAAAAAATAAATTATTGCAAAAATTAGCAGTATAGTGTAAAATACAAGCTATTTTGCACCATAAGGGATCGGAGAAGATGTTCAAACTGTGTCAATGAGAGCAGGTTTCCCAAATAAGCGAAATGTTTGCACTGAAAATGAAGAAAGGCATGGCAGTGAAGCCACAGAGGGGGCGACTGCAGGAACTTACCTGCTCTTTAACAGAAGCCAGGAGGTTGTTGGTGGTTGGTGTGGCGGCGCTGGACTCACACTGGCGGCCTTGACGGCTTGGCCCTTCTCTGACCACCATGGGCCCTTCCCCTCCTGCATCAACTTCCTCCATATCCTCCACGTCCACAGATCTGTCTGGCTGCTGCACGCTCCTTCTCTGACCCTGCAGGATGGTCAGGATATGGTTTAATGCTTCCATAATCATGCTGACATCACTTACAGTAATCATTGTTGGTTTTAATTGCAGGGATTCTCCCTCTGAGCTGCTGAAATATCTCAGACTCTATGGTATTCCACCAATAAATTATTGTTTCCTATGATTGGGCTTTTTTTTTCAACTAGATAGAAGATATTTTCTCAAGCATATGATTTTTTTGAATGATCAGGTCATTCAGGAGGATTTAACCCCTCATCATTTGGTCATGCAGCTGCAGATTTCTGCACAGGTGCTGTGCACGCTCACACACACACACACACACACACACACACACACACTGAGGGCTGCATCCTTCCTCTCTATATCTCAGGTCTCCATAAAACACTGGAGCCAAGCGTGTTTACAGGTGAACATGCACCATGCATGAGGTGCATGCGACCCCCCGTTATGATAAAACGTGCAGCCTGATTGTGATCCTTGCACCCCCATCCCATCATCCACTAACCGGCAGCCAAGGACGAGGTCACACCGCCTCAGAGAACCAGAGCCAGCGACGCTCCCCGCCCGCCGCTGCGCGCGACTCCCCGGCCAGATGTTGCTGATAGGAGCAGGCCACAGCTGGCTCAGTCCGCATCCATCCTCTCCCTGCAAAGCGGCCGTGACAGCTACTCCATTGCCGCGCGCGCCGACGTCACAAACAAGCAAACAGCCGCGTGCGCGTCCTCGCGCTTCTCCTTGCAATTATGATTCCCCCTTTGCCTTTGTTTGCGTCCAATTAATCCCGTATGCGCGTTTCGGAGGGGTCAAACGCTTCCTGGCGTCCCGGCTGCACCCTGCCACGGGCGCTGAGCATCAGCGGCGTGACGTCACCATGCGGCTATGGATTATTTCCGATCGGAAGATCGATGAGGAGCCGCGGCTGGAGCCGTTCAGCAGCGGCAGCTCCTTGCAGAGCTCTCCGGTGGAGAGGAAGGATGCAGCCTGCAGAGCTTAGTGTGTGTGTGAGAGCAGGGGCGGATTTAGGAAATCTGGGGCCCTAGGCAAAGACAGGCAGGGGACCCATTATACAGATAGAGAAATGTTAATAGAATAGACATCCATTATTAGTTCTAGGTTTTCTCCCTTTCTTATATTTCTTATATTTCACAAAACATATTTTTCTCTATGTTTTGTGATGATTTTTCATGCCGTTGTAGGTACCAGATTGACTC
>NW_015150516.1:1726969-1728767 GCF_000732505.1 Cyprinodon variegatus
GCGCCTCCCGATGACGTCACATTAAGGCAACACCACTCAAACAAACTACATTGAGCCCGCGGTCTGCATTTGTAACGAGAATAAATTCAGGAGAATGAAGCTAAAGGGATACAAAAAATAAACTTGTAATATTACAAAAACAAAAATACTACGAATACAAAGTATATTCAGAGATGAAAGTCCCTCTGATACTGTTTAAGTGACTGAGAAACTGCAGATTTGCCACATTTAAGATGGCGGACGCTCGGACGCATCTCAAAAGGCGCAGGCCCCCCGAGTCAATCTGGTACCTACACCGTCTCAAAAGGAATGAAAGATTTTTTCCCATCACTAAGCTCACTTAGCTAACTGCTCCTTCCTGTGTTTCCAAAAAAGTAAATAACCCAGTCCTTCTTTTCTTTGTAGACAAGCCATGATCTGCTTATCTGTTCTCCATTTTTCATTTGGGTGAAATAATAGCTGCATGAATCGTGACAGCAGACAAGATAGAGGAGAGCAGGAGGCGGGGTTACCAATCTACTCGCTCTGGAGAGCAGAGTTCGCTGCTGTTGTTGTCGCCAAAGTCTCCAGTAGCAGAAAAAGTTGCTAGATTTGGTGCTAGACGCTTTTTTGAAATCAAAGATCTAGAGGGGTCTGGAAAGTGGCTAAACATAGCGACAAAAGTGCATCGTTTGTTTTCAAATGGTTTGCTGCTGTCTGTTTGGAGGTTTCTGAACATGTGCAGCAAATGGACTGATCCAATATGGCGGACACTGAAGACACAATATTGTAAGCGTTCTGATGGCATTTTAGCCAAATAATTTTTTTTTTTAATCAAAAACAGAATTAAGGAATAGTTGTATTACCCATACATGTAAACAGAGTTTTATGGGGGCCCCCAGGAACTTGGGGCCCTAGACAGCTGCCTAGTATTGCCTAATGGTAAATCTGCCCCTGTGTGAGAGAGCAGTGCTGGTCACTCCATTACTGATATATTAAAAAAAATCAATGTTTTATAAAGTATTTTCATTTCATGGCAGAAATGCAATCTAGAGAGTTTCTAACTGCCTGTATAAAACAATATCTCAAAAAAAGGATGATTTTTCTCCCAGCATAAAATCAAAGAAAAAATACACTATATGATAGTGTTGAATTTTTAAATCTAGACCCTGGAAAACACCAACTGTACGTAATAGATGCATGTGCGGTTCTAGATACAGGCCAAATGGGGGCCAGTGCCCCTGTAGAACAGGTCATGGCCCATTATGGCCCCTGTATATAGGACATCATATATACATTATGATAAATGAAATAAACAGGCAGAGAGGTCACACATAGCTTATTTTACTATTGTTATCCTTACAGTTTTATTTTAACAATGCAAACTGAGCAAGTTATGAACTTAATTGAAATGAATGTAAACATTAACTTGCTGCACTTCAGGCACAGTGAGATATGAACAGTTTTCTTCTGCTTTATTTTAGGTTTTTTAGAGCAGCAAATGGCTATTTGGTTCTCTTAATGTTCTACAGGAGAGGTCTTAAACAGGGGGTCCGCGTCTCCGAGGAGGTCCATGGAGCTACTGCATGGGGGTTGCAAATGTTTTGGTTGATTAGACTTTTTTTAAAATCCCAACCCGCAAATTTTTTTTTACATAGAGGAAAAATCTCTAAAAAAAAACAAAAACAAAAAAAAAACACTGAAGTAAACAGATAAATGGAGGCAGAAGATGTCTTTCAGTCATCTTCTCACACATTCAGTGACACACAGGAGTTCTTTCAAGCTGGGCACCGTTTCATTCACAACACCTGTCCCATCA
>NW_015150516.1:1729247-1732077 GCF_000732505.1 Cyprinodon variegatus
CAAGTTTGAAGACGTTTCACTTCCCATCCAGGAAGCTTTTTCAATTCAAAATGTCAACGATATCCCTGACATTTAGAATTGAAAAATATTCCTAAATGGAAAGCGAAACGTCTTTAAACTTGTAAACAAAGTCCAGTAGATCGTTTTTAATTTTTTCGGAATGACCTGGATGATTGAGAACCTTCACCGGAGCGTCAGAACTAATGTTTTCCCCAGTAGTTTATCTAATTAGGACGGTTCCTCTGTCCTGGATATAAAGTTATAATCTTCATCTTGGTGGCAAATATTTGGGAATGGAATAAGAATTTGATAAGTCTGAAGCCATAGATGCCTCCTCATCAGATGTAAAATATGTTGTGGCAGAATGGAGATGAATAAGATGCCTCTAACTGTTTATCGGGGCCACTTCCCGAGAAGTGAGCCCGGCTGGTAAGCAGCTGCCATTCTGTAGTTTTAAGCAACTTCTCTGATCTAAGATTACAATTTCTATCAGAATCTGTTGTCATGTCTCCTTGTTTTTTAATAGATATAAGTTATGAAGTGTTATTTAAAGAGTTTGTCCCGACTGCTCTCCTTTCAGGGAAAAGAACCGGAGAGAAACCTTCAAGTTGTAGACACATGGTTTATATTTAACAGTGTTTCAAAAGTAAATCACGTAAATTAATTGGTATATTGACTAACTGCTCAAATAAAGGAAAAAAAAACTAAGAAAAACTGACTTCCTTATATTAGTTTTTGCAACGAACAACATAATAAATCCAGACGACGTTGAATCAGAGGCTGATGCAGCTTCATATTTAGAAAAAGGATAAGAAAACACCACCACTCATGAACATGCACATGCCCATTTATTGAAGTGACAATTAATAGTGTGAGAGCAGCCTTTCAACAAGAGAAGAGTTACACACTGAGAAGTGAAGAGAAGGGGGCTCGACCTCCTTTAAAACGCTGCCTTCTTCAGTTTTGTCTGGCGTATTTGTATTTTTCAAACCATTGCTTCAAAATTTAACAAGTAAAAGCGAAAGGGAGAGAAGAGCTTTGAGACGTTAAGCCACTAAAGGTTCCTACTTCTGCTCTGTAAACTCAAAAACACGACAGAACACCGTTCACCTGAATATTTAACAGATCATAAATAATAAACCCGTACCTCAAAGGAAAAAAAAAAAAGATCAGAACAGGATACATTCTCTGTTACTTTCACTGCAAAGTAAAACCAGTGTCAACACTTTTCACGGCACGCACAGATGGGATATATTTAAATAAAACAGCTGCGTTAAAAACTAGGTGGTTCTGTGTCTCGTCGTCGTTAATTAGATGGATTTGTTTTACCACATCGCTGGAATCCTTCTCATTTTAAAGCGAATGTCCCTCTGGGATTAGGATTTTACTCAGTCATGCCGTAAAATGACTTCTATTAGATGAGTCAAGGCGAAGGCGTTTTAAAGTGAGACAGGAATCCATTACCTGCCGATGATCCTGGCAGTCAAAGTGGAGGAAGAGGAGATCTCTATCGTCTGCAGAAGCACTTCTGGCGCAACTTTAAAACGACTCCCAGCACCCGGGAACATTACAGTCTGTTTCTAATGGATTTGCTCCTTCCTTTGCTCTGCTGCTTCTAAGGATTCGCGTCAAAGAGAGGCAGAAACGATGGGTTGTCTGCTTTTCAAGTTTCACGTCAGTTTGAACCCTTTTAAGAACATTTTACTGTAGATTTCGAGATTTATCAAGGAATGTAAAAACATAAAAGAGGAAAAGGAGCTTTTGAAATTCAAGTTTCTTTAGTTAAAATCCCACAGCCTATCCAGAAACTGAAAAGTTTTGATCTTAGCTGAAGGGGAATGTAGTGATTTCACAGCGATAAAACAAGCTTGGCACTTTAGCACTAAAGCATCTAAAGCGGTTTGCTTCAGCCTCGTCTGATTTATTCTTGTTATTTTGGCAGGTAAACAGCAGCGAGGCTGTATGTTTCTTACTTTGAGGAGGTGAGAGAAGTATTGGCAGGATTAAAAAGAAACAAATAAAAAAATGTGGCTTCTTTTTACCCGAACAAACCAAAGCGACTCCGGCCGTCAGCTTTAACTTCGTCATGTGATCACAGCTGCAGGGTTGCTGTCTCAACTAATGTTCCTACTTGCCGTCTCAGCCGGAGAAGAAGCGCACGACAGCTTCAGGATGGCAGGAGCGAATAATATACACGCCACTGGAACCACGATTCATCAGCACAAACATTTAAAGTCGATCTTCATACGTCCAGGGCGGGAAGCAAACAGCAACAAGGCTCAGAGGTAAAAAACCAACCGGCCGCTGTTGGATTCCAGCCCTGCTTTCAAATCGAGCAAAGAAATCCAAACGACACCAACACTAACTAATCTACTCAGAAACAGCATTCTTTTCTCTTCTCTCCATAAAAATTAAAGCAATAAATAAAGACAGAAAGTTGCATAAACATGAGCACAACCCCTAACAGTCAGTGGATTTACAATAAACATGACGAAAACTAAGAGGTTTGTTCACACCTTCATGTGGGGGAAAAAAAAATAACAACCTCAATGAACAGCCCCTTTTTTTTGCTGCAAAACAGAAACGGAGCCAATTAGTCCAGATCGTCCACATCCTCCGTCATGACGGTGCTGGTCTGTTCTGAGGTCACACCTGGAGAACAGAAACAAACATTGCATGCATGATTTTAGTCGCTTCTATAACCTGTCATCTGCCCTACATCAGTGAAAGCCATGGAAATATCTTCCTTTTAATACGTGAAAATCATAAACATCAGTGAAGGTTTTCTTTCAAATGGGTCCAACCTGAACATTACCTCTAATTTAATGTT
>NW_015150516.1:1732472-1735795 GCF_000732505.1 Cyprinodon variegatus
TTCAGTCAAGTGGATGTGATGACGGCGGCGGCGGATGACGCATTAATCGCGCGACACAACAAAACGATGATGAAATTCGTTGCCAACGCTTTTAAAAATCGATTTTTATCGATTTTATCGATTCGTTGTTGCAGCCCTAGTTTTTATGATAAAAGTTTAATTATCTTTAAATATAATGATTGATGGACCTAAAGGATCATAACCTTTCATTTTATGAGCTTTTTCTGTAAAAACTGTATTACTAATTTAAAATCTCCTGTGACAGTTCTGGGTGAAGATAAGGAGACATCCAGCAGGTTTTAACCCAAACGATGAACCAGACTGAATTATTATTGCCCAACCTATTTATAATATCCTTTTATCAACAGCAGAACTCACTTTTAAACAACTTAATAGCTCCTTAAATATAAAAACAAAGACCCACTTTACAATAGGAAACTTTTTTTTTGTATTGTAGAGATTCAAGGGCCAAAAGCTGCCTTTTTTGTTACAAATTCACCTATTCCTTAAGTTGTAAGGAATAGATGAGACATAAGGCCAGAACACACCGAATCCGATTTTGCGTGCAATCCGACAGAAAATCTTGTCAGCAAAGTCGTTCTGTTTAGCGCTCATTGAATGTCAATGGGGATGATCACCACCTGATTTTCTGCAGCTCTGACTGAGATAGAACCCAGGTCTATTTTAGTCAGACTACGCAGCAACTCAATGGATCCGACAGGAAGAGAGGCACGGTTTCAAAGTAAAACACATCCGGTTTTGGGGAATCACAAAATAAAACCTGGTATATAAAAGCTGGACAATAAGCGGGACAATGAATGAATGAATGAATGAATGAATGAATGAATGAGACGGAAAGAAAACGGATAAAATATGAATCCGTTTGGGTCCTCGCAAAATCGTCCCACGGTGTTTATCGTTTCTTTAGATGTAGACCTCATTATGTTTTCAATATATGAACATTCTCTATCTCTTCTAGTTTGAGGAGCTGCACAAAATTCTTTAAGTGGAGCTTTATTTTAAAGAATGTTTTTTATTATTATCATTGTTTTTTTAAATAACTTTACATAATCTGTCCAAATCAAATGTGGGAAATGGTTTTAATCTGTGTATAGCACATAGAGAGGAGTGAAAAACAATCTGCCCTCCTCAGTCGGGGCCTCTCCAGTTAATGTGTACAATTTAAAAATTGTACACAAGCTGTGTGTTTAGGCCTTTAAGCCCATTTTGTTGTGTTAACAGTTTAATTATCTCTTCATGTCGAGATAATGGGACCTCCAGCTTTCAGCAGCTCAAAATACGAAGGACATACTTTCATAAATCGTTGTCTTCAAGTCGAGAGAAAACCTCCAGCTTGTTTTTTTAAGAAAAGATTTTTCATTTAATAGTTTACAAAGCTAGTGACACTTTAAGCCTCTTTTGATGCTAAATACTTAAACAGATTTATCATCTCTTCATATATAGATAAAACTTGAGATTTGATTGCTTGTGACACCTTTTATCATCTGTGCCTGTTTTTTTTTTATCGCTTTTAACGACCTTTACTTTCAAAGCTCCTTCCATCAGAGATTCTATTTTATAAACAGTCAAACCATCAGATATCCTGTAGTGTTTAACAGCGAGTAAAATGTTTTTACTTGAAGTGTCATCATCATTGCCAGACTTCTTCTTTTCCTCCATGTAGCCGTGACTGAGCAGCTTGGACATGCTGACCGGAGGAGCCTTCTTATCGTAGGATCTGAGGAGGAGAAGGTCACGCTGTAAAACCTCTCATCTGACACATCTATGTTGGTGAAGATTAAACTATTTCTTACATTCTCTTATACTTGTTGGTCAGGGACAGACCCTCCATCTCATCGGCTGCATCATTTGGAGACATCTGCAGATTGGAGAATTAACCAGATTTAAATCTGTTAAAGCAGCAATAACATGGCTGGGATCCAGCAGGGAGACACAGAACACATGAATAAATGAGCTGCTGGGGGACAGGAAGCCGAGCAAAGGAGGAAACAAGGAAAACCTAAGGAGGAAATTGTCATGCAATGAAAAAATAAAACAAAATCCAATATGATCACAACAAACAGAAGGGAATCCACAGAAAACATTTTAAAATGAAGCTCAATTACAAAACCAAATATCAGCTTTGATCTGATGGATTTTAGTTTGGAAACTCAGAGATCTGCAAAAGTATTCACACCCTTAAGCCCCTGTCACACCTTCACGATTTATCAGACGTATTCCTGACGTCAAAGAATCTTCTAAAACGCTGGCATACGCTGAACTTTCTATTTATTTTTTAAAATTTTCGGCGTATACATACAGTATTCATAACGAGTCCAGAGAGTATGTCCAACAACAGCCTAACTTTTGCATAACGCTTGGCAGAGTAATGTCCATGAAATCTCACTAGCCAGTATCCTGAGGGGGCAACTAGGCGCCCAGAGGCGCCCGGACTGCAAAAAAAGATTTCTTTGATCGCAGTATTAACCTAGCTGCCAAAAAAAAAAAAAGAATGAATAAATAAATAAATAAAAAAGAAAGAAGGTTTGTAGTCACAGGAGATTCAGCGTCATGTCTGTTAGGAAGTTTGTTGGTCTTGGCATGAATGCAGGGAGGATCCATCACACTCACTTTCATGCTCAGCCTATGATGAGGATGCAGTCTGGAGGATTACAGATAAAATCCTCCTGTGAACCCCCTTTTAAACCAAAGCGCTGCCAATACGACATACAGCAGCTCTAAGATAGAAACATGTTCATCGGTTCTCTAGAACACGTCAAATACATTGATACGCATTGGAGATAATATCTTAATAAGTTACGAATAAGTTAAGGCCAATTTATGCTTCTGACGCATAGCCTGTGCAACCGTCAAATCTGTCTGCGTGCCCCAAAAAAATCCTGACTATGTGTCGGACGGTCAAAAACCCACGCAGACCTCAAGCTGAAGTGCGCAGACAAAAAGCAGCTGTCATTGATCCTTGCTATGCCTTTCCGGCTGTCTATGTGGTCGTCCTTCTCGATCCGGTGCCGGGGCGTGCCATTTTTAAAAACCGAGGAGCAACTACAATGGACAACTAAGACGAAAGGTTAATCGAGGAGGTTCATAGGTACAACCACTTGAACGATGCCGCAGACAAATCATATAGAGATGCCAAGGTCTCTGCCAAAATGAAGTTCTCGTGACCATCCGCCGAAGTTCTCACGACTTCTTGAATAGGCTCACTCTTGCGCTTTGGCGGGAAACTGCTAGCCTGACGTAGTCCTACTCAATTCTAGTCAGAATAGGAGTCTGATACTGCTCCATAGAGCTGTGATTATGGG
>NW_015150516.1:1736115-1738386 GCF_000732505.1 Cyprinodon variegatus
TACCCATAACTTATCCAACATATGCCAGCGTTTTAGGCAGATTTCTCGTACGTTAGGCATAAACTGGCTAAATTGTCAAGGTGTGACAAGGGCTTTAGAACCTGTTTACATTTCATCAAGTTTAAAACCACAAACTAAAATGTATTTCGTCGACCAGATCACAATTGTGGACAACATCAAGTCCTTTTAGGTGTCTTTGACTGGCCTGCTAATAAAGAAAGAAAAAAAAACAAAAATATGTAAGTAACTAATTCTGCTCAAAGATTCAAAGAAAGGAGACAAAGGGGGTATCTCTTTAAGTTCACCCAGCTTAAACTAAAATAATGAATTAATTTTGATTTTAATTACCAAATGACACATTTTTTAAATATATATATATATATATTTTAATATGATTATTCAGGTTATAATAATGTCACATATCAGTTTGTGGCTTCTTTGTCAAAAAATGTGCTAAAGAAATCCGACCGGTTATGAATAATCTTGCATTTCCTTGAGTTTCCAGATTACCCAGATTAGTTGCAACAAAACAGCCTGATTATTAGACATAAATGCACTGAGCAAGTATTTCCACTCAGTGTTCCCAAAAAAAAAAAAAAAAACTCAACAAAGTACCTTCAGAAAATGAAATTTTCAACCAATTTCCAAATGGAAAAATGAGGTTGGGAAATGAAGGAAAGATCATAACTGAAATAATGATGAGGTAACAGATGGGGTGGCGTCTGCATGGCATGAATGTTGGGGAGTGACTAGTTTGGTTAATTCACCTTCTCTTTAAACCTATCAGTCTCTTTCTCCCAGGAGGAATTGTTATCAGTGCCAAACGGAGCAGCCAGGGGCTGCATGCCCGCTCTCATCTGGCTGTCAGGAGACGTTGCTTTACTGCCGCTGAAAGCACAAAACCACGGTGACAATCCATGTGAGATTTTCTGGGAACATGTCGCCTGCAGCCGCGACACTGCCAACAGACAGAGCCATCCTGGAGCATTTAGGAACATTTGATCTTGGATGTCAAAACCAAACTTGTTCAGGTACGAGTTCTACTATGGACTGAAGCTTTAAAAATGTTTTCCCTTAAATCGGTTTCGTGACGCTTCATCGTGTTTGACGTCTGGATGGAGGTCTTACCTCTTTGACTCATCCCCTCCGAACCAGTTTGGCGGGTTGTAGGCTTTCTTCGGTGTGTCATCAGCATCAGCATCATGACTCAATAGGCCTGCAGTAGGAAGGGGAACCCGGTTAATGGAGCTAAAACTCTGCAGGCAGTAATGACTAACTCCTATCTCACTTCAAAAACACCATGAGGGATTTAACTTTCAACTCAGTGGCAAAAACAATTACTCCTAACTCTCAGAGTTGGGAATTCTCATTCCAAGAATAAGAATTCACAGCGATTGTTTTTTTTCTTTCTTTATTTAGCACCATTTTTTACACTAACTCTAGTTACTAAGGAGGTCTTTATGCACCATGGAGATAAGATTCCTCTAAAATGTTAAGTGCTGCCACTTTCCATTAAACACAAATAGGGAAAGAGGTTTCTGAAAGGGAATCAGAGCGGTGGATCTGTTTATAACATGGAGCAGTTTATGCTCTACATCTTCCTTCTGCTCCAGATTAAATCCCAGAGGGAAACATCAGCCTCAAACACACAGCGCCTCGCAAACATCCAACACAAACATCCTGTCTACATGATGCAATGAAGCTTGGTGTTATTTAATAATGAACTACATAGTTTTACAGGGAGCTATATGGATTAGATTATCACATATTTTCATTTGTAATCAAAGCTAAACTGAAATGTTGTCATTTCAAATGAATGCTGGATTTCTATATCAAATTCTAAAATGTCACTTTGTTAACAGTAAGTGAAATTATTTCCCACTTATCCCATATTTTCATATCTTATCAGCTGATGAGTCAACCTGAGGATTTCAAAGTCTCTAAAAAGTTGCAGATGCAATGATGCAGTTTTTTTCCTTGTGGACTGATCTAAAGTCGTAGGGAAGCGGCTGTTTGAACCGTTGCAGTTCTGAATTCTCTCGAATGGTGCCTAAATTTACACGAGTGAATAAAGTGAATGTGATTGGTCCTTTATCAAGGGGGCGGGATTGCTGTGGCGGAAGATTCGCAAGCCTTTTTGTTTGTGGCCGGTTTCTCAGAAGCAATCTTGCTAACCAGTTAGCAACTTAGTGCTAGCAGATTCCCAATGGGAAATTACATTGGGGACCAAGTAGAACTTAGCAACGTCACTGTCGAGGAACGCTATGGACA
>NW_015150516.1:1738926-1740102 GCF_000732505.1 Cyprinodon variegatus
GAAGGCTTACAGCCGTACATGTTTGAGCCCTTGCCTCGCAACGCTGCCAGTTCTGTTAGCTCTACGCCTGCTGAAGACACAGACGTCCATCCCCGTGAACACTGAGACAGAACTCAATGGGAAAGGAAATGATTCTTATTTCTTATTTCAAATATTGCGTTTATTAGCTGCGACATTATAGAAATTTTCGAAATTTTGGCAGAATATGGTCTGATAAAGAGTACATTTATATGCATGTTTAAGCCAGAATGATTTGACATTTAAATATGACTTCCCTACGACTTTAAAGCTTGATCAATGCTCATTGTCCCATTTGGATAAAAATAGCAGGAACCTATGAAGTAAAACTGGAAATCATCAGCTTACCTTTGTGTCCTCCCTGCTTCGCCAGCTTGACATAGTCGGAGTCGCTCTCAAATATCCCCACTCGTCTCCCGCTGGTCCTCTCCACCTCTATGCTATCGGTGGCACTCTGGCAGAGACCGGGAATCTGGGAGGTGGGTCCGGTAACGCCGCTGTTAGCAGCGCCTGGCTTTATGCCTGCAAACAACCAAAGCAAACATTTGCTTTAAGGCAATAGAAGGGTTCTCTGATATTCTCATACGATATAAGACGCGAGCTGGGTTTTTTTTTTACTTTTTATATTGCTTTCATAAAAAGATTTGGTTGAATGGTTTTTACAACTTAACATGTTTAATTATGCATGCGTTGAAAGACCTGAGACTGAGAGATGAAATACGTTTTTGTAGAAAAGAAAACAACTCTACGTTTCCAGGGGAAAACATGCCACTAACAAACATTTTAAGAAAATGAGAGAAGACAATAAGGTGAAGTTTTACCAGTCGTACCTCCAGGTTTGGTCCTTCGATGGTTGGGTACAGCAGTGCTCATTTTAACTCAAGATGGAGGAGAACCTGTGGACAAAAGGGGCAACTTTTTAAATCTTCCAACTCTAACAAGTTAGGCTGGACAAAACTAAAATAAATTTTTTTTAACGTAAAAAACCTATAAAGAATTTTAATTAAATCAAGCAACATAGTTTAAATTATAGGATAAAATTATAAAAACTAAAATCAATAACTCCCCCATTAAAACCTAATGTTGATTTTTTACATTTGTTAGAACATTACTCTTTTTTCTTTTTTTACTTGTAAATCAGTTAAGTTCCTGGCTGTG
>NW_015150516.1:1742467-1753103 GCF_000732505.1 Cyprinodon variegatus
GCAGTTACAATTGCCGACACCCCGTTACTGCACGTTACTCAGGTCGCACAATTACCGGTAACCTTTTTTCATGATAGGAATTGTGCGAACGTCATGAGAGAGGGGGGAATGGAGAGTGAGGAGGACTCCAGCGGCAAAACAGTGTTTTCCAGATGGAAATACCGGTGTTACGTCGAGCTGCGTTTCCCCATCACATATGGTTTCCCCTGCATCTCCGCACAGCGCAGGCGGCACGATTCACCGCGCAAGCGACAGGAAACGAGCATGCTCGCTAAAGACGCGTAACAGCCGCCCTGTGCTCGCGCCACAGGGGAACTACGGAGAGTGTGAACGATCATTAGCCTACATGGAGAAAGAGAGAAAGATGGATGGATGGATGGAATAGATAGATAGATAGATATAGCTACATGTTGCAGTATCTATAACAACCCAAACACAGGATTTCAGAATTAGACATCCCCAGTTATTAATTTCTTACACTCGCAAAAGTTGCTTTTACTAGTAACTAGTTACTTTTATTGTGGAGTAACTCAGTTACTAACTCAGTTACTTTTTGGGAGAAGTAACTAGTAACTATAACTAATTACTTTTTCAAAGTAATGTGCCCAACACTGTTTAAGAGGGAATAAAATATAAACTGTCTGTTTAAACGCCCTTTCCAGAACTCAAGTGGAAAAGTTTAGTTTTAGTTTCACCTGGTTTAATTTCATAAAAAGTCTTCTGCTATCCAATTGTTAATCAATAAGTCGGAAAAATAATACACAGAATAATCGATTTGCTAAATATTTGTTAGTTGCAGCCCTACTCTGTAATTAGGGCTGGGTACCGAACTTCGGTTCTTTTATGGTACCGACCGAAATGCTTCGGTTCTACAGAGTATCGAAACATGCCTCGTCTTTCAGTACCAAGTTTCGGTGATTGGCTGTAACACTTAACGTGATTGCGTCATCCAGGAAAAATACACAGGTGGTCCCGCCTACAGCCAGGGTTCATGTGTATCTGTTGTGAACTGGTTGCGAGCNCCAAGTTTCGGTGATTGGCTGTAACACTTAACGTGATTGCGTCATCCAGGAAAAATACACAGGTGGTCCCGCCTACAGCCAGGGTTCATGTGTATCTGTTGTGAACTGGTTGCGAGCGTCGTGGAACCCCTTTAAAATGACCCCCAGGTCAAAAGTGTGGCTTCACTTTATTAAGAATGATGCTAATAGTACGCAATGCAATACATCGTGGACGGAAACAATTTAAGAGCAGAAAGTTGCTCGGTGTTTGACTGCAAGAAGAGCGGACCGCAGCCAGCGCGACCATCCTCCTCTCAGCAGCCCGTGGGCAGAGCAAAGCCAGAGCGGAGTGAATCATGCTGCAATTTCAAACTGGACGCAGCAGGAGCTGCAAAATCGCGTCTGCTGCTTCCTTTTTGCTGCTTGTACCAGCTTCTGACGCGCAGCTGAAGCAGCTTTGCTGCTCTGGCTGCGCGGTCGAAAAGTGGCTCTGACGCGCGTTGGGCGGAGCTACTCTATCCTTTCTTTGCCTTGCAGCTATATTTGCTGTGATCAGTGGGAATAAAGTAGTTTTATTATGTTTTTAAGTGGGAAAATCCACCTGAAAACTTAATCAGTGCAGTCAGTTCATCCTGCCTTCCAATATTTCTGTCGGAGCCGCTCAGACCCCCACATACCAGCGGTGCGCTGTCAATAGGATCCCATTCAACGGGCTTCTTTGTCAGACATGGTAATTTTTCTAAAGGAAAACTGCTAAGTAAAAAAGGTCCTCATAATGTAACAGTGAATATTAGACACTGATTTTTTATTTTTTTTTATGTAAGAGGAAAAATGTAAATGGAAAAATCAGAGCTTAAAATAAAACTCAAGATTTGTACTTTTTTATGTTGAGTAATTTTCTTTTTCTTCGAATTGATATTATAAAACTGGTATTGAAAAAAGTATCGTTCAGGAACCGGTATCGAAGTGAAGGTATCGGTATTGGTACCGGTACCGAAAATTTTTGAACAATACCCAGCCCTATCTGTAATACGTTTCCCTTTCTAAGTTACACTGTTAATGTGTGACTTTAATCATGTGAGCGGGGGAGGAAACAAATCCATATAATCGGTATCTGCTAGTGATGCTATGAGATGAGCCGAGATGAGGAGGTGGGGGGCATTTCCACGAGGCGCGTATCGAGGCTTGCTTCCTTTGGGGGAGGAGCCAAAATTGATGACGTCCAAAGCCTCGCTACCCCGCCATACCACGTGACCCCTTCAGGAATGGGTTCAGCTCACCCGGAACTTCGACAGCCATTTAAACAGCCTCAGTATTCAGTCAAGATGTGGTAATTTGTAGGAGAGCTGCTGTCAGCTGGATAGAGTTTGGATGGATTCTAAGAATAGATTGGTTGGAAAAACAACAGATCTAGTAGGTTAAAACTAGTTTGGTTAGATTAAACAATGTAATGATCAAAATCTGAGCGAGCCACTGGGTACAGATTTAATGAGTTTTATGTAGTATTGCTTTCCGGCTCATTGTCATCTTGCTGGCGGTGTCTTGAGGTTGATGATCAAGACCCACTTCAGACTTTTGAAAGTTGCGTTAAAACCTTTTTTTTTTTTTGCTAATGTGACTAATTTGTATTGGTTTCCCCTAGTACAATACAGATTGGGTAAAAACATTGCCAAAGTTAGATTGGTTGGTTTGACCAAAAGAATGGTTGAACACATAACTTCCTACCCGATTAAAACCAAAAACTCTGGAAAAACGATTAAGTTTGGAAAAAAAACATATTTCATTTTGTTCACCGATGCCCAATTTGCACAAGCACTTTCATTGTCTGCTTGAGCTTATTTCATCAAAAAGGGCAGAAAAACTGTGATTTTTCTCTTCTAAGACATTTCACACATAAAAATCTTACAAAAGATTTTATTATATACACCAATCATTAATAATTTCAAAAGGAACTTATATGGGGGGAGAAAAAAAAACGAGGAAAAACTATTGCAAAAAAAAAAAAAAATCTGATTATATTACTAACTGTAGTTCTGCACTCCACCAGTAGGTGGTGACATTTTCACATGAGGCTTCATCTCACCATCACTAGTACCTGCCTCATAAAACCCTATATAAGTCAGTCTGTAATATAAATAGATGGACCTATATGCATGCAGAGCGAATTATGAATGGATGAACAGATGCATGAATACATTAAGGACTCATTTATGCGTGAAAAGATGCGCGCAACGGATGACCAGATTCATAATGGGGAGGACGGGCAGATGCTTTACAAATGAAGCAGTTATAAAAAAATAAAATGGAAGAAAATGTTTAATTTAATTCATTAATCAAATTGATTAATGCAGATGAAAGGATGGGTGACGAATCTCGTGGTTTAAATATCACTTAAATCTGGCAACTGCGTTAAAAAAAAGACATTAGCGGCCAAACTTCGCTTACTAATGCTGTTAACATTTCCTGACTTTTAATAACATATAAAAATGTAAACCATCCGTTTATTTGATTCTTAAGATAATATTTATTTATAATATTATCCATCTCTTACTTCGGCGCTAATGTGAGGAATAAATTAATCCGCTATGGGGCTAACAAAGCGCTGCTAGCTGAATTAGCCGCCTAGTTTCCAACGATATCTTCATTTTTACACCGCTGCGCTGCTAATTTCTGAATAAAACGCATATAACGACTGATAAATAAGTAAAATGTACAAAGTTCTTACTCTGGCTGAGCTGTATATTCTCTTATATTTGATGCGCTGGGTTGCGGCAGTTAAAAAGCCACTAGCTTCGGGCTTTTTTTCTTACAGAGCTAACAGCTTCCGGTGACACCTGCTCCTCTCTTCCTGTCCACAATCAAAGATTGTTTATTAAGACAACGCCTTACGCTGTGAGATTTTTAAACACGTGCACGTTAACGCTTATAGCTACGATAAGAGTGAGAACTCTGTCTTACACAAACTGTTTGAGGTACATAAATAAGTAATCTTTGTTCGGTGGGCAAAAAGGCTAAAATGAGGGACGTTTCTAGAAAGTTTTCACAGTGGGCTGCTTTCCATTTGCCTCTGAATTCAGTGTCATTCTACCCCTAATTTATTGTGTTGTTACTGCTTGCAAAAATATACCGTGAATAGTGTTTATTTTATTATCCAATGCATTTAAGCACTATCAAAAGATTCGAAATAAAACTATAACAGTATAAATGCACATAGTAGTATTTGTGAGCTTGATCTACTGCAGCATAATCCATGCTTCTGTAGCATTTGATTGATGCTGAGGAGGTAATTTAATCACTGCAAATGCAATCATTTGAATAGTCTGTGCTGAAGCTGAGACCCTGAGTCTGAGGACTGAGTCTGTAGAAAACTACCAAACCAAAACCACCTAAATGTGTTTTCAATAAGTTATAAAACAAGATAATAAGATAATCAGTTATGGTTTTTAGTTTTTCAGTTCACGGGGGGTTCTAGATGGGGGCCAACAGGTGCTTGTGCCCCTGTAGAACTGGTCCTGGCCCCTGTTATGGCCCCTCTACTGAAGACATGACGCCAAATAATTTTTGTATGATGATATGAAAACAAAATATTTTACTGATTGTTCCAAAGACATTTTTAACACGCTTATTTGACTATGATTTGAAAATCAAGCAGTTGCAAATGTAGCTATAGACTTATTTAGATGGGATCTTTTGTTTTTAAGGATCATTGATCAATTAAATTATGAACTTTTACCCTTTTTTTTATTTTTATTTTCTATTTTGCTCTGTGCTCCCATTAAAACAAACACGTGCCAACCTGGCAAAATTTGTCTAGAACCACCAGTGTCTAAGATTACAACTTTCAAATCATTTTAAGGTCTTTTACTGAATTTTCTTTTAATAGAACGTTGAAAGATTTAATTCGTATTTTGTTCCCTTTTGTCCAGTTTCTTAAAATAAATGATAAATGATCATTTACCATAGCATCAAATCTGCAGCTAGGAGTTGCAACAGTCTACAAGTATTTTTTTGTTTTTTATTATATTGAGGGGTACCCACTCTCTACTGGCTGAACATGTAAACAACATAGACGTAAACATAGAAGAAACAACATGGAATCATCCAAGATTTGTTTAGGGCATCAGTACCATTTTTATTTTTTCCCCCTTTTTTATGCCTTATACTGCTCCGCAACAAACTACAAACAAAGAAGTTAGCATCTCTAGGTTGAATATCATTGCCTATAGCATAGAATTTTTTTTAAGGCTGGTAAAGAACCAACAAATACATACAGAAAATAGAAGAGATCTGCACCAAGGAGGAAATTTTACCCCAAACTGAGACTTACACCTAAAGCTGAAATTAGCACATGATCGGAATCCTTACCAAATTTAAATGTATCGTTCCTTGGCACGAGGAGCACCTCTGGTAAAAAAATATCCATAAAATCCTTTCATAAGTTTTCAGTTGATCTTGCTAACAAAGCAACAATGTTCCTATTTCTTGTTTTTTTGTCTTCAGTAAAACACCTACAGACTTTTTGAGTCCTATGCCGAGGATGTCAATAGTTACTGCTGCCACCCTCTGGTTTAGTGGGGAACTGCGTGTTCCGCCAAGTATCCCTATCTCACAACGTTAGAGAATCATAAAAAAAGAAAAAAAAAATCCTGAATCCAGATTATGATTTGGATCAGCACCAAAATTTAATGAAATTAATTAAAATTCCTTCTTAACTTTTCACGTTATCCTTAACACAGACAGACAGACGAAAGTAATCAGCTGAGATGTAGTTTTACTTTGACAACCTAATGCTTTTATTTCATATATGCTACTTATTCAAGTGAAATTATTAGACATCAGGAAACACTGAGCTTGATTTAGTTTAAACAGATGACAATAATTAACCATAATCTGCCAGTATGTGAAAAAACTGAACAAATAGTTCATAAAAAAAATAAAGACAACATAACGACAGGTTATCAAACTAAAGTAAAAAAAAAAAAATGTTTCTTTCAGATCCAAATAACTGATAACAGGCTTTTAATTTGACTGAAATCCAGGAATAACTACTGATCAAACTTTGCTTTACTTGTAGTTATACATTTTAGTCGATCTAAAATGGTTAGAAAAAAGCATTAGTAGGAACAATTATTAGATTTCTATCCTTTAAAAGTATCTTAATGCTGTTATTTGGTTTAACTTAGCAGTAATTAGGCCACAAAGACTTACACTCCAGAGTTCTTTAAGACAAAGTTTCACAAGTTTTGCAGATTTTCTTTCAAAACAAAACAAAGAAAGACAGCGTGGAAGTATATATTATGCAAAATGAAAAATAATATAACAACTGACATATTTTAAACTTGCTGCAGAGTTGTCTCCGTTAAGCTGGTTTGACTCTTCTGTCTATTCCACTGAGATCCTCAGATGTCTTTACCACAGTCGGGACAGAGGATGTCCTCCTCGAACGTGAGGAAGCCTCGACCAACCAGCGACATGCTGCATTTTCGGCAGTTGAAACAATTGTTGTGCCACTGGCGATCCTCAAAAGAAATATACTTGCTGCCACCGAGACCTTAAGTTAAAACATAGAAGCGGAGTCTCATGATTTTTGTAATGCAATAAGTCTGTAATTGATGGTGACTGGACACACTAGGGTACCGAGGGAAGCATATGATCTTGAGAATATGCATTTCAGCTTGGTGGTGTTAAAATCTAACCAAATATCACTTTGAAAGAGGCTTTGGTTAATATTTTCAGGTCCTTCAATGACAAAAAATGATGAACACATGTTATTTAAAGAAAACTATACTTTTTTCTGAGACAGTTATGAGGGTCTAGCAGGAACTTAAAAAGTATAGTTTTTTTAAACTTTTTTATTCCAAACTGGATCAAAAGAATTGTGTAAGATCAACTTACCGCTTATTGGGTCGGTGCAGTAGGCACATTTCTTTGCAAACAAGTTGCAGAAGCACTCAAGGCAGTAGGTGACATCATCTCGAGAGGTGAATCTCTTGCCAGCAAGCTGCATTTTGCAGCCAATACAAAGAAAGCATTCCTTATGCCAGGGCTGGTCATGGTAGCTCACCCCTCCAGTTGTTATGGGCTGAGAAATGGAAAGAAAAAAAGACAAAACAAAAAGTAAAAAAAAAACTTTTCAGATCTTGAATGACAACAACATTTACGGGGGGAAAAAAATCCAGGAACAGAATAGCAGAACCTTTTCATAAAAAAAAAAAAAAAAACAGGAACAGAATAGCAGAACCTTTTCATTGATTAACCATTTATATTTAGGTTTTATTAAATTTTAAAATGAAAAAAGAGATCAAGAAATCTAAATATTTGGTAGTACAAAAAGCTAAAGGTTTAACCCAAAGCTAAATGCTAAGAGGTGACTATCATGGGGAAATGGTCATTTTAGGTAAAAATAAAAAAACAGAATGTTTCCTTAAGTTTTACTACCAGGGAAGCAAACATTAAAACAACTTAAACAGTCATGTTTTGTTACATCTTAAAGAAAATAAAAATGAATCATAAGATAAATGCTGACAAGAGGTGAATAGATAGATATCCAAAAATTTTAATCAAGTAAGAGTAGCACTACTTTAATGTTTTTTTACTCTGTTACAAGTAGAAAGTTGTCATGCAAGAAATTATTCAAGTAAAAGTAAAGAAGTTCTTAGTTATATAGATACATAACAGAGTAATTTTGGTTCCTAATATCTCATTTAAAAATGATGTAATTAGATTTAGAGTTTTTTGCAAACTTTAGTATTTTAAAGTAAAATTAAAATACAAGTATGTAGCATTATTATGAAATAGTATATTTGGGTAGAAGAAAAACTTTTCCAAACCATTTTTTTTTTAGCACAAACTTATAAAAGCAATCCTAACAGTAGGTTTTGTATATATGCAAACAAAGGAGAAACAACCTCTGGTTACAATATCTAATGTATTTTCACTTAATCTACAAAAATCTCAAGTTATTGTGGAGGGTAGGGCAGACATTTTAATCAACTAAGGTTACTATTATACTGACAAGAATATATCTTAAAGGTGTAGTAGAGGATGTTCTTTATCTGGGTGGATCATAAAAATAAGTGGTCCTCCTAATTGTCAATCATTCTGGTGATATGTTTATGTATCCCCATTTTCACTTACTGGCGGTGAGTCTGAAATAGTGGAAAAATAGCAAATCTTCTTTTGGAAAGTAAGCTTGTATGATCGATGCAAACTGCAACTTTTAAACAGGGTATGCACAAGGAGAAATGGGCTCGTGCATGCCCTCACACCCTTGCAATAGGACTCTGAAAAGCTGTATTAAATTTAATTTTTTTGAATATACACTATATGTTTACAAAATTCCAATAAAAGTTGTCTAAATCCCTCTCAGGAGCGGGTACAGGGTTGTGCATGTGCATTTTTTTTTTTAAAGTGGAGAGGGCGGGTCTTTTCAAAAATTCGCAAAAATCCTGCACTATACCTTTAGTAAAACTAAAGAGTACAGTAAAGTACAAGTACTCCAGAAAAGTAATTTTTCTTCTAGAGTTTGTTCACGTAAATATAGCAAAATGTAACTAGTTTCTAACCACCTCTGAATCTGACTAACACTAAAAGTATGGAGGTAAATAAAAAACACAAATTCCTTACAATTTTAAAACTGAATCCCCAAAGCTAAAAAAAAAAACCTAAGGCAAATTATGTAAAAAAAAAAAAAATCAAAACAGGATAGAGTCACTTTTAAAAAGGTATAGACAAACTGCTTAGAAAGCAGAAAGCATTTACTGAAAAACTGATGTCTAACAAATTAAACATGAATTCTAATTGTTAAAATAAAAACAGTGAGAACTGGGATTCAAGCTAAAGGCTGAGCAACATTAAAGCTGAAGGTTAAAACCAGTCTAACTGATTAAAGCTGAGGATAACAGAGATAAATATTTGGAATTATATCTAAAGTCTAACGGAAATTAGCAATAACAGCCAATCCACCAAGCTTATTCTGACTTAAGCTAAAGCCTAACTATCATCACGCTTAATCTAATTTAAAAATCAAGCCTCTTTCTAGATTTTAAGAATTATTTAGAAGACTAAAATATATTGCATTCACTTGGCTCAATATCTGTAATTTTAATCTAAATATGATGTAGATTGTTTTTTTTTTAAACCCTTTTCTTCCTCTTAATAAAACAGTGTGACACCATTCTGTAGTCATTTTATCTGTTTGTTGCTGACTTTTTTCACCAGTGTAACAGATGACGACTCCCTGCGCCAACTTTTATGACAAAAATACGCCTCCGACTCCTGCCTGCCTGACCATCTGTTTTTTTCTCTACATTTGTTATTTATCAAACTTGCTGCAGTGCAATTAGTCAAACAGTGCTGAAGCTTCAAACAGTGTTGAAAGAATGCAATGTGCTGTAAATTCGCGTATATTGGTTTATATAGTAGAGAGAGGGAGCTGACACTTAAAATGATGGAATATGATTGGGCTCGTTACCTTCTTGCAGTGGACACACTGCAGGGCAAACAGTTTCTCATAGCAATCCAGACAGTAGTTGTTGCCATCCTTCTTGACAAAGCTCTTAGTGCCCATGGGCTGCTGGCAGGATTTGCAGGTGAAACATTTCTCATGCCAACTGATGCCCTTATGCTCCATCTTCTTGGTCCCTTTATTGGGGATATTGAGTCACAGAGTTCCTTTATTTTAAAGATTTCAATCTTCTTTCAAAATGAACATGTATAGTGTATTTAAATCGTTAAAGAAATAGCAAAAAAATTTTTTCTACCTGGCATGATAGTCTTCGTGCATGCATTGCACTTGGAGGAATACTCAGCACAGTAGCAGTCAGTGCACATCAGGAGGTCGTCCTTGGTTGCAAACGGCCGATCTACCAGGGATGTGCTGCACATGTTGCAGAGGAAGCACTCGCTGTGCCAGTGAAGGTCCTTAAAGGACAGATCCTTTAAAAAAAGACAAAGAGGTCAGATTTTATTTTAACTGACTTAAATATTCAGCTTGCTAAACACATTCTAAAATAATTAAAGAGAGATTAACAAGATTTCTTTATTTGCTGGAATGGAATAAGAGCTATTTTTAAATCTTAGCTTAGACTGCCTTAAGAATTATAGTTAAAGAATTTTATTTGAGTCCTTCCAGCTTGCCCTATAGTCAGGGTCGCTATCACTTGGCAAAGCTTTTACGCCAGATGTCCTTCCTGATGCAACTAGTGTTACACAGCTGCTCCCCTGCTTTACAGTCAAATGCTCAGACCATTTCCCCAATGGGGACTAATTATAACACAATCTTATGAGCATAAAGAACTTTAATAGGGGATATAAACACCTGAGCCATTTAGCAACCCATTTTCTTTACTCCTTACTATTAAATATTGTTTCATTTATGATTCTATTAAGATGATTACTGGGTTACTAACGCAGATGCATGTTGAATGTAATTAGCATCCTCAGACAAAGAAAACCTATGCACTATTTTCTAGAACTGGTATAAATAATTTGGTATCTATGCTAATATTGAAAGTTTTCTGCATTTTGTTTTCTCTGCTCGTTGAGGACATGTATTTCAGTGTTAAAGTCACTACTGGTTAGCCTCGTGAGACCATCCTGATCTCGTGAGCTTTCAAGGTTTCACTCGCTAATCA
>NW_015150516.1:1754142-1755847 GCF_000732505.1 Cyprinodon variegatus
TGTCTTTTTCCATTGGCAAAATGTCTCTTTTACCTCAAACTCAATTCAAGAACAAATGCACTTATTTAAAAAAAAAATTACTTATCCAGATTTCCATTTTTTCCAGTGTATAGCATTCTTATAGAAGAAAAAAAAGTTGCATGTTGGTTTCCTTTGCCACAATGTAGAAGCTTATACATATAATGCAACACTCCTTGCTGCAACAGGGAAGTAGAAAAGATACATTCAAAAGCTTAGGGAGTCATTTAAGTCACAGGAATGTTGAAAACCTGAAAGCTTTAGCACTGATATATAAATTGAGACAAAAATCTTGAAACGTCCTTGTTTGAAACTGAACCTCAACTAGTGAAGTTTTTTCGTTAGAAATAAATTCACAGAAGCAAAAATTCGGCATTTATGACCAAATGTCAACTTGCTGTTTGCTTTCAACAGACAAATGCTAAAGTTTTAGGATAAATTTGAGATAAAGGGGCTAGAATGGATAATAAATTCAAAAAACATGGAAGTACCACCTTGGCGGTGCAGCTAATAAGCTTCTGGCACATTTCACAGTTGCTGGAGAAGAGCTCTTCATAGCACTTGATGCAGTAGGGACTTTCCTCCTTAAGGATGTACTTCTGCCCGTACAAGGAGTCCTTGCATTCTGTGCAGTCATAGCGCTCAGACATTATGCTTCAGATGTCCTCACAAAAGTCTTCTTCTCTGCAAAATAAGACTAGATTAGCTCAAATGAAGCAACAGTAATTAAATAACTTTACAGAACAATTAATGGCCATGACTACGAAATTAGATTGAGTTTTGTCATGTTCCAGAGGAAATTGTGAGGCAGAACAGAACAGAACAGTCTCAAGATCATGAGGTTGTCCTTAACGGGCATTTAATGAACTACTACATTTGACAAATTAGGCAGTGGAATGCCGCAAACTTTGGGGTATATTCTACTTTATAAACGGAAGTGAAGTGACTTAAATATTAGTTTTTACTCCACAATGAAGTTCTCAGGCTTTATGTTGAATGTGACTTGAGAATCCCTTTGTGAAGTTACAGGTCATTTATACTTAATTAACCAAAACGCCTGTTTGGAGATAACAGCTACAAGAATACCAGGCATCTTATGTGTAAATACATTGATTTGCTACTATTTATCTGGTCTTTAAACATGTTACTTTCTCATAATAACTCAGTATAATTTACACAGCTTGACTACCTCTATTACACATATAAAAACCACAGAGGCTCTGTTTAAACACTGTTTAGATATTGTTTGTTCTGTTTTGACCATTCTAATCTGTCATACCCATTGTGCTGCCCTAATGCTTAAAAACAATGGTATTCGCTTAATTTACAGTACATTCTCCGACATCCTTCAAAAATCTTTTACTCCATATTCTTTCATTGAAACACAGTCACTACAGTATTTGCTTCTGGAATAACAGCTTGTGTTACTTTCATAACTTTATAATGTTAGAAAAAGAACAACCAAGGTTTGCACTAACCAGTTAGTTAAGACTAGGCTTAAAAGTTTCCGTTTTAGAGTTGGAGTGGCCCAGGTTATCCTAAGCTGTCTCTGTAGTTATGCTGCTATAGACTTAGGCTGCTGGAGGACAAAGCAACCACTTTTAATCTTTTACTTCATTCTATTTCTGTTCTTGAATTCTTCAGTATTTGCTAGTTCAGCATCTAAATTTTTGTTCTCTTTGCTTTC
>NW_015150516.1:1759803-1771497 GCF_000732505.1 Cyprinodon variegatus
TTTCTCTCGTCATCATAGCTTCATTTGGTTAGGTTCTGTCTATTGTGAGACCATCCTGGGGGGAAATATCAGCTGGGCTACTGCCATCATGATCTCAGATAATAGATGATAAATTTGGGCCTGTTTTTTAGTGCTTAAACCTTGCTCTGCTTTTTACTGTGACTAACTGTATGTGCTCCCTTCAACCTTTTTCAACATGGCTCAGTTCTCCATTGTTTAACTGTTTCTTTCCCAGCCAGAGCTACTTAAGCTAGTTTACCATGACCTTTTTTAACATAGACAGTATATGTGGATCAATGTTTCTATGTTCCTTTTTTTATGACTGCTGTCCTTGAACCCCAGTCGGCCTCGCCAGAAGGCCACTCACACTGAGTCTGGTTGTGCTGAAGTTTTCCTACTTTTAAAACGGAGTTTTTCATCTCCACTGTCGCTGCATGCATGCTTGGTGTGAAGGATTGCTGAAGATTCAAAGACAAAATGCAAATATCTGCTTTTTCATACAGGTTAAGTGAATCCTGCAAAGTCAATGAGACGATGCAATTAGCAGTTTTTTCTTAGAACATTTTGAACTAATCTAACTGAATGATCTGATTAAATTCTCTCTTTTAAGAACCTAGAGATTAATTTTTTTTTAAAGAATGGCTTTAGGTTTTATGTTTCCAAAAGAGGGATTTAGAAAATAGTGTTTTTTTGCATGGGATACATTTTGTAATCTTGTTATTTTTTGAATTTTGTACATTTGTCTACAATTTTCGGCTGATATTTTAAATATGAAAAAAAAAATAACAATTTAAGCTCATAAAACAATACCCTCATTTGAAATTTGCATTCACTTTAATTTACAATGTAAGTTGATTTATGTAGTATATTTTAGTAGCAAGCCAAGTAAAAGTGCTGTACATCAAAAAAGCACAATAGAATAGTNTATTGTGGTAGCTTGAAAAGTAAAGCATTAATGAACACGAATAATTAAACATAATAAAAACAAATAATTAAATAGGACTAAAATGACTGATTAGAAATAACAAAGTAAGGAAATTTGGACTGTAAGCTTGATGTTTAGATAAAACCTTCAAAGGTCACTCTGAACAAATATGCATTTAATCGAAATGTACTTAAACTGAAGGTTTTTGTGCTTTTACAGGTTTCTGGAAGCTTGATTCAGATTAATGGAACATAAATAAAAGCTGCTTTTTTTTTGGTAAACTTTCTCATTAGCTTTGAAAACCTCCCAATACAATTTCCTTCATCCGCCTTAAGAATCATGAATAAAAACAGTCATCTATGCCTCTACTTTAAATAGAAGCAGAATCCATTCATCTTGTGACAAACTTCCATAAATGCAATTTAGTGCCTAGGTTCTGCCATGACCCTATCTGCCCTCTTTGCCCATTGCCATACTGTACTTCCAAAGATCCTTTTGTAGTTTAACTAATCTGGTCAGTTGTAAGTGGAATTGGGATTATAATTGTCCAAACAATAATCACTGTTGAATTAGGGTTTCCCTCCAGGTTTGAGGCAAAAATCCAAGACTTGGAGAGCAAAGTTAGAGCATAAAGTTCTTACCTGAGTGTCAGATGAGCTGTCTGCTTGCACTCTGAGACCAGAGGTGTGTGCAGCACAGAGTACTTCAGGATGTTTATTAAATTAGACCAAAATGAGACCCGTGATGTTACAGGAGGGTGGAGAAGAGGGATGCAACCAGAGTGAACAGGCTGGTTTATGTTAAGGCTGTTATGCAATCTCAGAAATGTGATGATACACTGTTCAAAAAAATAAAGGGAACACTTAAACAACATGTTAGATCTGAATGAATGAAATATTTTTATGAAATACTTTCCTCTGTAGATTAGGGCTACTGAAAAAATAAAAAAAAGGTTAACTGATTTTTAAATTTTATTTCAGTATGAAAAAAAAGTCAGAACTCTGGGATTGAAGTCAGAATTCCGACTTTTTTCTTATATTAAACTGACATAATATTAAAAAATCTGTTAACTTTTTTTTATTTTTTCCGTGGCCCTAATCCTCTTCCGTAGAAATGAGAAATATGTGATTCTGCAGAAAATTTAAAAAAGGCATTAAATTATTAGCTTATGCATACATAGTTTGTACATACATATATTTTAACGTGTTGATTAGAGTTAATCCACAGTAAATTATAATTTCTGCACAAAATTCTTGTTAAAAAAAAAAAAAATAAATCTTTTTAGCTTTATGTCTATAATCGTTCCTGTAACAAAGTGGTTCAGTTTGTGTTCCCCACTTGTCCCTTATTCTTTTCTCTGATTCATAATGCTTAAAATGTAAACATAAGTTTGCAACTTTTCATCACTTGCTATCCCGAGTTTGTTTGTGTTAGCATTATGTTGCAGTTTCCATCTATTTATATGTTTAAGTTAAAGCTACTACTTCTGTATTATTGGTTGAAATTGTTTATTTTGTTTCAGGGTATATTCATGGTATTTGTTTTCCTTTTTACTCACCATTGTTTGTCCAAGTATTTCCTGCTAAATTGGCCAGATGATGTCATTGAGTTATCTTGTATCTATCGTTTATTTCGCACTCTTTCATTATGTAGATGAGTTTGTAAATTAGATTAATAATTTTATTCTTGTTTCTCTGTTTAGACTCTGTTTTTTTCTACCTGTTTAATCGTGGCTCAGTCCACTTATGTGCAGGTGTGTTGCCAATTTGTTATACAAGCATTAAGCTCTTCACTGCAAAAAATTAAATCTAAATAAGTAATTTTTTCTTAAAAAAAGTGCATTTTTTCTTGAATTAAGTATTTAAGTGAGACACTTTGCCAATGGAACAAGAAAATTTACACTTAAAATAAGAAAAAAACAATTGCATTGTCTTATTTCAAGTGCATAATATCTAGATACCTTATTTTAAGAGTAAAAATACTCATTCCATTGGCAAATCATCTTATTTACCTGCTGAAATTAAGGGTAAATACTCTTGATTTAAGACATTTTTACTAATTTTGAGGTCGTTTTTTGCAGTGAAGTTCAGGAGATGGTTGTCAGAGTGAAAAGTTCCAAATAAAAAGACATTAGAGAAATCTGGAACCAGTGGCTGAAGTTTTTTGTTCACCTTGCTGACCAAACTACTTCACAATTCCACACAGAAAAAAAAAAGCTTGCAAAAATCATTAAAACCCCAAATAAGCCTCTCATCTTTACAGCCATTTTTAATGAGCAAATATATCACTGTGTATACATCGTGTTGCTAACTGATGTAATTAACACCTAAGCATAAAACTGAAAACGGTGATTATCCAACCTCAAACACATCGGTCAAATTCCTTCAAATAAAATTCCCTGTATATCACCAGATGATGCAAAGCATTTAGGACTGAATGTTTGCTCATAGGAGCTCTGTGAACAGGGCGTTGTACTAAGAATGCTTTTTTTTTTTACTAAATCTAATAACGGTGATAGTTTAATGTGATTAGGTATCGTTGCAGAGTTTCCATGAGACATATTTGCTCAGCTTTGTTTGACTAGCTGACCGACCACACGCCTTTATGTTCACACTTCTACATATCCGTCCAAATTCCCATTGATGTATCTAACAGAAACATTTACAACACATTAGATTGTGTTTCTTTGTTATAAAATCAATGTAAATATTCACAAGATGATCCATTTAAATGTGCGGCGTTTGCTTCCTTAATGTTGTTTAGCCTTAGATCATTGAATTTAAACCATGTGAGGAATCTATTTCGATACAGACTGGCTGACACCGCAGACATCATATTAAAATATAAAATGACACCAGACAGATTACAAGACAATAGAGGAAGAAAACATCAAAGAACACAAAAATAAACTTTTGAGAGGGCCTTCTGTACTGCAGGGTCACCAGTTAAAAAACCTGCTCCATCTGCCTGGTATATACAGTAGTTGAAGCTTTAAACTGTGCACTAAGTGGTGTGCATCAACAGTGATGCAATTGGGCACGCGATTCCGCACTTGCATATTTTCACAACTTAGCCTGGAGTTCTTGTTTCCTTGGGCAACACACTTGCTCACCCGCTTTCCCTACTGATGGTAGTCAGAGGGCCCGGTGGGACCAGGGCCAGGCCAGGGCATCTGAGGCTACAATGTAGCTTACCACCATCGGCGTATGAATGAATGACTGAATGCAGTGTAAAGCGCTTTGGAGTCTCCTGACTTGAACAAATCTATACAGTAGGCTACATGCTAACATCTGAGGGTATGGATGAAGCTAATTAGCTGTTATTGGCAAAGATCATCGTCTCTGTATGATAGTAATATAGAAATAAATCAGAGTGACTAATTGCTATTACACATGATCTGGAGAATATCAATATGAAAAGCATAAAGTGAGACAACAAAAACTTAATTACTTTGATTGTGAATCTGGTTTGTGATCCATTTTTAGTAGATTAAATTGGGTTCAATAATGAGTTCATTATTTTAAACTGTCCTGGCTTGACAACATATGCTTCATTATGGTTATAGGTGTATATTGCTTTGATTATTTTATCACTTCTAACACTCACAGGAATTTTTGATTTGAAAAAGTCGGATTTCTTTTTCGAAAAAATAATTCTAAGAGAATCCTAATAATCGATATTTAGGTAAACTTGGAAAAACAGTGAAGCACTTTGAGTTCCTACATCTGCAAAAGCTCTTCCTGATGGAAAAACCACACAACTAGAAAACATTAGTCAATTCATATATATATATATATATATATATATATATATATATATAAAAGTCTAATGTTTCTGTGCATGTTGACATTTTGTACATTACAGCAGCAGGGCAGGTCATACGTCTCCTGATGCTCAGCTGAGTTTATGAAATCCTCAATCAATGTAATTGATGAATTATAAATCATATGTCTCATTTAACGTCCTTCCTGCTCCTGATTTGAACCAGATAAAGGCGATGCAACTCAAACAAGTCAGGGACTGTGTTCAACAGACAGATGCTAAATGAGAGCTAAATGGAAGGAGAACGTTAAGAGTAAAGGCAGGGAGGCTAATTAATAATAAATGAGTTGACTACTTGACCCTTCAGGACGTAATTCTCTTTCTTTTTATGGCACTAGTGTCTCGTTTCTTTCGACAGTAGGCTGAGAGGAAATGGGGTATGAGAGAGGAGGAGAGACATGTGACAAAGGACCACAGGTCAGATTCGAACCCGGGTCAGCCGGAACGAGGACTAAGGCCTAAGAACGTGGGTCGTACGTGCTAAACCAATGTTATTAATTCTCTTAAACGTGTGTTGTTTTTTTTTCAGAAAAGTAACATGGTTCCAATGTACCAATGAGAGTGTTAAATCTGTATTTAATTCAATTAGTTTCTGGACAAGTAATAAGAAAGATGGAAAAATCGAATAAATAAAAATCTACCACTTTAGAGAAAAATACTATATAAAAAGGAATCAAACCAGTTAGTTTTTGTTTGGTTTATGTTTGGTTTAGATTTATTCAATACTTATTCTAATCTCTAACATCTAATAATAAGAAGAATCTTAGTCAGGCTAGTTGTATTTTTTTTTTTTTTTTGTATTCAGTAGTTTAGATCAAGATCAAATCTTAATTTCAACTCTAAAAAAGCAGAACCAACCCAAATCATCACCCCTCGACTGCCGTGCTTTACAGTAGATATGAAGTGTTATATGCTGATATTTTGCACTGGATTTTTTTAATAATATCAAAAAGCACTTCTACTTTGGTTTCACTCAAAAATAACTCCTGACGCTTTGTGTTAGATTCTGCCCGCCTCTTGGAGAACCTTAAAGTTAACATATTGCGCAACAAACACACAAAGAAAGAGATTTTTAAAAAGTACTGCTGGATTTCTCTTTTTTTTCTCTTTTTAATGGTGGCGATATTTCAGGGGTGGAAAGTAATGAATTACATTTACTGAAGTGACTGTAATTGAGTACTTTTTATGAGTAATTTGTAATTTTCTGAGTAGTTTTTGAAATATGTAATTTTTACTTTTACTTGAGTAAATTTTAACCTAAGTAGTTTTACTTTGCTACATTTAAAACCCCCTCACGTTACTGAGTAAAAAAAAAAAAAATATATATATATATATATATATACTGATGGTGAAAAAATTAAATGTGGCCCTGCCTTGCATTTACCCTTTGTATTGTCTCATAATCCAGTGCTGTGCTTCGGAATATGGCAGTTGCTAATCACAATTTAGGGAGTATGGATGAGGAAAGGCCTGAAGAAGAAACATATTCTAGAGACGAAAGCCAGAAAAACCCTCGGCCATATTTGGAAGGAATATTTGTTTTCAAATGCACAAAAGGGAACAATGTGATAAAACAGAGCTTTCGACTTTTAAAACCTCAACATCCAATTTACGTAAAAATGTGGCAGTAAGTTAGTTATCATGGTCTTGTCTGTTGGACAGTATAGGATTGAACATTGTTTGCACTTTATGGTTCAGGTTATGACTTTACTTGTGCTGTGAGAAGGTATGTTTCTTAGCCCAGCTGATCTTTTGCAAGTGTGGATGTCCACTGAAATACACCTTGAGATCGATTAAAACACCTTGTGCTCAATTCGATTCATGACTCATCCTTTTTTGTTTTGCATTAAATAACTCAAAGTAACTAAGTAACTTTTACTCATATTACATTTTAAATGAAGTAATTTTGTACTTTTACTTGACTAAATGTTGAGATGGGTAATTTTACTTTTACTTTTAAGTAAAGATACTTTTACTCAATTACAATTTTTTAGTACTCTTTCCACCTCTGCGCTATTTTAACAACTACAGGAAGTTCCTTAAACACAAAGCAGAAATATGTCTCAGGTCGACACTTGACTTTATCTTGATTATGTCTTTAATTCTTACTTTTAGCTATTTCTATTAAGATAAGGTGTACCATATTAATATTACAGGAACATTAAGCAACAGTTTAACCCTTAAGCCCAGAGGGTATTAGCAGCAAATTTCCTCTTGAAATTACATATGTGAATTAAAGTACAGCTCCCAATTAGGAATACAATTGTTTGTATTTGTATGACAGAAAGGCATTGAGGAATATTTTAAATATCATGTCTGATTTATAGGTTAATAAACAAAGAAAAAAAACATTAAGTCTCGCCATTTTTTTTTTCTTTCAAAAAAAAAAAAACCCTGCAAAACACCATGAAACCCCATTTGAAATGTTGGATGAACCCTCAGATTTTAAAGATTCCACATCTTGACTAACTAATACAAATGTGGACTGAATAGGTTGAAGCATGTTTGTTTCATAAAGCTTTTAGTGGGCAGTGTGCTCGGCGGATATGTGATTTTAGCACAATGGCGCTAAAAATGGCCAAATATATTTTTCCCCACTCATAAAAGGGAAATGTCAGACAAATATGATTAACATTATTGGAGACCTTCTGCATAAGACAAAGCATTTGCTCCTAAGAGTTAGCCATTGTTTCTTGACATTTACCAATATCAAACTGAAAAAAAAAAAAAACGAATAAAAGAGCAATTTTATCTAACACATGCCGGTTATATCACCTGAAATTACCTCCAAACTGTCGTTGAAAAGGTCTGAGTTTCATTTTTTGGAATTTTAAATCTAATTTTGTTAACACAGGTATCAAAGAAAAAGCATTTGTGAAAATAATAGTTTTGAAATGTGTCTTAGAAATGTTAAACCCCAATTTTGAAAGGAACGTGGATGAAACACCATGTGACTGTTTTGTCCATTTCTATAAATAGATAAACTTATTTTCTCTCCTTCATCCACAGACTATAGAAGCAGGTCTGCTTTCTGCAGCAGCTTCTGGCATGTATGTTGACATAAATCTCCCATAAAGCTAGAAGATTTTTAAGCTCAAACTGAGTCCTGGATCAAACATATTCATGTTACAGTGATCCAAATAAAGCCCAAACCTAAACCAATGTGAGAACCTGCAGCAAGATTCAAGAACTGATCTTCAGACGCTTTTTTACAGTCTAAATAATGTTGAGCTGGTTTACATCTTCAATGTGTAAAACGGTGTTAGAGAATCCCGGTCTGTGTTTTCAACTACTTATTTTCCTCTGATAGATCGTCGATATTTTTAGACTTTTCAAGTCAGAGACTCAAAATTTGAACCTAATATTTAAAGCAGACAGATGTGGATTAGTTCAAAACAAGTCTTTATTGAACACTTGGTTTATCAGCTGGAGCAGATAAACCGGATCCTCTGTAGGAACTGAAACTCAGGTCAGTGATTATTAAGAGAAAATAGTCACTGACTTGTTTCAGAGTGGAGCTGATGCCAGCCGACGCCAAGGGGCCAGGGGCAGACCTAGATGGGGGCCAGGGGTGGCCATGACCACCTTTAACCAATCATTGGCCACCCCTGTGCCCACCCCTACCATTGTTTCCCTCTAATACAGATGGTGGCAGCAGTCACAAATAAATTTTGAGTTATATGGGATAAAGAAAAAACAATGTTCTCTGCAAGTCATATAGGAGCATTCAGTGAAATCATACATAACTATTTTAATAAAAATGTATTAAATAATCAATTTAAATAGATATTAGTTCTTGTAAATATACATTTTTGGCAGAACAATTATTGATAAAATTAGGTAAATAATGACAATGGAAAGATGTTCACCCCAGAACTCAAACCTCAAAGAATTGTATCCACTATATCTTTTATCTAGAAAGCACGGATGTTTAAATATACTCACCCATTTGTTAGCAAAGGCTGTAAGAAAGGATAGTTTGTCTTTATTTAGAAAATATGGATGTTTTACTCATTAATTTTCCTGTTGGAACACTGTAGATTTACTCTAACATTCTGGCGCCTATCCTATATATATATATATATATATATATATATATTGTTAGAAGGGTAAAATTCAAGTCATTTTCACTATTTTTCAAGGCTGCAATTTTAAAAGCTGAAATTGTCCAGTGAGCTGTTTCCAAACGCAATTTCTTTTTGTCTTACACTTGTGTGAACAAAATGACAAATAAAATCTGTCTAAAGGCTAAAGTCTATCCACTTTCGGCCAACCCTCAGTGTACATTGGTTATTACCTGGCTACGTCTCTGCGAGGGGCAACAGAGTTCTGAAGGGAATTTTCCAAAGCCGAAGCAGAACCATGTTCACAGACCAGAGAGCCGATGAGGTACAGAAGAGGAATCCAAGCCGAGGTCAGCACAGTCCAGGTTCGGGAAGCCAGTAGAATCCAGGAATCAGTCCAGAACAGAGCAGATCAAAGAGCAGACAGGGGCAAAGCAAAACACAGTCACAATCAGAACAACAAGCAGAACGCTAGAGTTAAACCAAACATCCTAAATAATCCGGCACCAGTAGCTGGAAAACATGCAGCATATATAGGAGCTGAAAACAGGTGGATCAGATAAGCAGTAATGAGAAACCGGGCAGAGTTAAACAGGTGAGGTGGAATGATCAATAAAGCCAACCATCAAAGCCAGGATCATGATGTTTCAAAATGGAAAAATAAGTGAGTATTCTGATTTATGTCTTTCTAATCATAAAGAACCAAAAAGGGAAACAATATAAAAGGATCTAATGTGGACAAAAGGATAGATTTTAAAAATCATCTTCTAAAGAAGCTACATAATCATTAATTGCAAACATTATTATAAAACAAATGACTCTAAATGATAGCTTAACTTGGAAAAAAAAAAGATAACAATGTCTTTTTTTGACTTAAAACATCTAAAAAAAAATAACTTAACATTAGATCTTCATGCTTCCGCAAAAAAAAATAAAAATAAATAAAAAATGAAATGAACTAAAGTTCCAGGTTTTACATTTAGATTTCTACTAAAGCTAAAATGAAAGTATTCCTATTTATTTTCCTTTGAAGTAAACAGGAAAAGAACTAGGTGAAGCAGTTACTTAAATAATTTTAACTTTCCGCATCCAAAGAGTCAAACTGGGGAATTCTGGAAAGTCTGATGAAAACCAAGTTGTGTCCTGATTGGATTAGCCTCTGCAGGCCCATTGACACACAGAGGAATCTAGTTAAAGACCATATGTTGTTCATTTGGTCCCGGAGTCCGGACTGTAACTACAAACACCTCTATTGGTTTATTCATTACTATGACCTCGTTAAAGAAAAATGGAGGCTTGGAGTTCATCATATGATGAAGGCTGAATGACGCTGAATATTGTGTACAGCTCTAGAAATATTATTTCTATTATGCATCTGGTTAAAGTCCTAAATGTTTGTTTTTGGTTTCTTGTTTTTATGCTTATTTTAAATTCGGTCTCTACATGGCTTCCCATGTTTGTTGTTGAGTGAAGTCTCATTTATATTCATGTAATTTCTCATTTCTGGTCTATAAAGTTGTTTTTTTTAAATCTTTTGTCATTTTAAACCTTTTTTTTTTTTTTTTTTAGATTCGATCTATTTCTGATTTTGTTGTAAAGAAAATCTCGGTTAACATTTTTTTCTGTTAGCTGTCAAAATAATTACCCAAAGACTATATAAATACAAGCTTTAAAAGGAAAGTAAGAAGAAATGAAGCGTTAATTTGCAAAAACAGATAACTAAAAAGAAACTTTTTTTATTACCACGACATGCAAAGAGTAAATTACATGCTTCAACTATTTTGTTTTTCAAAAAATAAATGAAAAAAAAAAGAAAAAAGTAGAAATAAAATGTAGATTGAGCACCTATATTTGGAATTTAAACAAATGAATTAATTTTATAAATCTTGCAGAAGAAAAAACAAACTCTTTATGTAATAAGGAGTAATATCAACATTAAAGATTGATACATTTTGATGTTTCTAAGTCTAATTTTTGTTTCATTTAATCTGTTTTTTAACCTTTTTTTTGTCTGTTGGTTTAGTTTGGTCTCCTTATAAGGAAACAGCTGCAGGGTGTTTGCACTGTTGTGAAGAAAATGATTTCGGTTCATTTAATAATTCTGAAAATTAAACATTTTAAAAAGGACTAGTTATACCTCCTTAGACCAATTTCATCCATTTTTACCTGTCCCTATTTTAAACTAGCATTTATAAATGGTTAGTTTCAACATTGTTCCTGTTATTCTGTGACATGCTAGGTATGCCGTGCTGCAGAAAATTTATTTTCCTTGGCGATAATAAGGAATCTTTGAACATGAACTTGCACTTAATAAGATAATCACATCCAGGAGAAACAGGGATCATGTGCTTCCTTATTAGTCCCAAACATTTGTTGGAGCCCAGGACTTCCACTTTAACGGTTAGAATCAAATCCCCGAACTTTACCTCAAGTATTATTACATTTTCAAAAAGTCACAAGGATAAAAAGAAGTGGTTACAGTTAAGGTTTCTGCACGGTTCATTCCACACATCTATGCATCTAAAATAGATTTACAGAAAAGACTCTTTAACTAGATTAGATATACAACTGTTAATAAAATCTTGGAGGCTCTCCAAGGTCAAAGGATCAAACCCTATGAGGTCAGACATCAGCTGAAACCTCATCATTAATTTAACTGATCAAATAGTTTTGAAAGAGTAACAGTCAGTTCATGTTTAATTAATACAGTGGTTCCCAAAGTTTGGGGAATGCTCTCAGGGGGGGGTCTCAGGTGGAAATAATCTGAATAAATGACCAATTGGGAGTTTTTTCATTAAGTGAGAGCAATGTTGCTTTCTGTTCAAGTAATTAGACTCCAAAGGTGGTAGATTTGTTATTTGTTAGAGATTTAACTTTTTTTTT
>NW_015150516.1:1772037-1775677 GCF_000732505.1 Cyprinodon variegatus
TAGAGAGCGTTCTGACCAGCTGTCTTACTGTGTGGTGTGGAGGCTGCAGCGCCTCAGACTGGAAGAAGCAGAGATCATCATCCCTCCATAAAAGACATTCCATCCGAGCGCTGAGCATCATTATCAATGACCCCTCACACCCCCACCATGGACTCCCTGCTGCCCTCTGAGAAGAAGCTTTGAAGCCTCTGATGAAGGTCCAGCAGATTCCAAAACAGTTTCTTCCCCACCAACATCAGACAGCTGAACTGTTGAGAAAACTCTAAATAATGTCACCGACTCTGCATCACACTGATAACACCAAACCAAAATTCTGCATATTTTCCCCATATATATTTAATGCTTTGAACTTCCATATCAATGCCATTCCGTAAAAATTCAAAAAAATATCCACTGGACTTTGTTTCCAAGTTTTGAAGATATGGATATTTTTTTGAATTTTTACGGAATGACTATGACCTAGATGACTGGGAACCTTCATCAGCATATTCCATATCAATGCTTTTTTTTACAACATTTTTTTTCTCCCACACTGTTGACATTTGATCACTGCTGCACTTTCTGGAAATGTCATAAAAGATTTACAAAACAAAATTTTGTATATAAAAGTTGCCTTAGTCTTATTGCTGAGTGGTTCATAATAAACAAACCTCAGCGGTAAAATTGTAACTGGAGAAAATGAGACAGTAGAGCAAAACAAGCATTATCATGATGGAAGAAATTGATCCAAAACTAGACCGTATTGATTTATTTCTGAAATATGCAATAAGAAAGGGCTACCATGCTATATTCTATTTGCTAAGATGGAGTAATTAGTTTTGGTAGGATCTCTTCATTAGTTTTTGCTGTTGTTTTGTTTTGAGCGACATTCAGTTCACACTTCTCACCACTTGGTGGCGGTAATTTACCGTTAAGCCGTTAAACTAGAAGAACAGGAGGAATAGTAATTAAAGTCAGCATTACATAGAGAAAAAATAGGATTTTCAACGATAAACCTTTTAGAAAGTAAATCTAATTATGCAAGAAATCAGTTAATTATATATATTTTTTAAAAACACTGGATTATTTAATTGTATTGAAAGTAAGAATATAAGTGTGTGTATGCATGTGCATTTGCACACATACTAATATATATGTGAATTTGTATGGGTATATATTGATAGATAATATGCAGATTCGTGCATACCGTTGAGGTATGTATTAATAACTTCCCTCTGACGTCATTGATGATCACACTCCAGGCTGGTAGGTGATGGTAAATGTACCTTAAGCTGGTTGCCAAACGCCAGTAAAAAACTTTTACATTTTTTTTATTAATTTATTCAAAGAATTGCCTTTAAAAAACGAAATTTATAGAAAGAATATAAGATTCATTAACTAAATTATCATATTTTTTTGTGGGAGAATTTATGTACAGCATCCGATCCACACTACATTCCAGTAGATGGCGGTAAATGCGCATGAATAAGTTGCTTGCCAACCGACATAAAAAAAGAAGAAGAAGGAAAAAACAAGAAGAAGAAGAGGTGGGGAAGTTGTATGTAAACAAACGGGTTTCGTATTCTAAACCGGTGTTAACATTATTAATGCGCTTATTTTGATGAATTTAGAGGAATGTAGCTGACAGATAGAGATGGGGGACAATCAGTGGGAGGATGGCGGTGGAGGAGGAGACTCGAACTGGATGTCTCGTCTCCCGGAGGAGCTGCTGGACGTCCCGCTGTGGAACCTGGCCATTCCCGGTAACAGCATCTCCTTAAATAAAACATCCAGAAGTTGTTTTAATGTTAATATTAAGCATCTAACTGTAACAGGAAGCCATGACAGCATGTCATTCTGTCTGGATCTATCCTCCCCGGTGCTCGGATCGGAGCCCTTCCTCCTCAGACTGACCGACCGACTCCTGCCCTGCTGGGTCCGGCCCTGCGTTTACCGCTGGTCCACCACGCAGGTACACGGTATTATTATTATTTTAATGCAGAGGATTTATCCCCCTAAAAAATAAACAAATGTTTAAAATACGTGAAAATGAGTAAAAACGGAGGATCGCTATTATTTTATTTCATCTTTGTTTTTAACAGTTAACATTACTCCATTCTTGAAGGGTCTTTGTTTAATTAAATGATCCGTTTGGCCAACATGTGTTTGATGCAGCAATCTGTCCTCTGGTATCAATGTGAGCTCGGTGTTCGCTTTTTGGACCTGCGGATCGCCAAGAAGCCAGCAGGGGGCAGCACGTTGTTCTTCGCTCATGGAATCTACACCCTGGTGACCGTCACGGTGAGTAAAGCTTAGGAAACTGAGCCCAAACCCAAGGGTGGAACTTTGGCTGTGTTCGAATTCATGAGCTGCGTCCTCCAGGGACGCGGGTCTACCTGGACTGGATCCTTTCAAGTCCTTGAAAATAAGGAGGCCGGAAGAGTTTGGCTGTGAATTCCAACAGGTCCAGCCTTCCAAGGCTTTTACCGCCCTACTCTGTCGCCTAGCAACCGTGACAGCTGACACACAAAGCAGGAAAAGAATAAACATTAACTTTTCAAAGCTGTTTGTTGTTATTTATTTATTTTTTTAATTGTAAAGTGAACAAATAGAATCCAGAGTGGAATAAAGATAACAACCACAGGAAGCATGAACAAATAAAATCAAATGTAATGATGGAGACCTTTTAGTCAGTTAAATAACATGCTGCTGTCATTTTGCACATCTCTGATGTTGCTGCTATTTTCAAATATCCATTACTATAAAAATGTCCACAGCTGCATATTGGTTATTTATTTTCCAGGTGCACTGTTTTATATTGTTAACACACTTTACAGTGCAGGATTTTGTTTATCTTTTAACTCTTCCCTATTATGTTATAGTTCCATATTTGTGTGACCATTTTTTTTTGTTTGTTTTGCTGCTGTAAACACCAGAATTTCCCCATTGTGGGACAATAAAGGGATTTCCTATTCTATTCTATAAAAGGGGAAGGAAGATATAAGTAAATCTAAACAATGTATGTATAAAAATATATCTCTTATATTCAACAACAAACAAATACTTAGTCAAGCAAATTGTGCAGATTAGCAATTAAAAAGAACTTAGAATCTGTCCTTAAATTACAGCCAAACCCATTTACACAGTAACAGATAAAAACCTTTAGATAAATCAAACATTACTGCCACATATATGACTCCACAACCATTAAAACTATTTTTATTAATTTCAGACGGGGCGGAACTTTTCACATACTTGGATTATATTAAACTGACCTTCCAATATTCACCACTGTTTGGTGCCAAGTACCTTTTTCCTCTGATCACAGAGCAGCCGGCTTGTTTGGAACCGCAATGAATCCTGGGAAAACCAAGGATAGAGAGGGTACATCGGACCCGTCCTTCAAATCAGGCAAAAAGAAGGACGCATTTTAAGGCCGCACAACGAGGACTCTTGGAATCTGACCAGACCTCGGCGCCGCGCTATGACGTAATTGGCCTTAGAATCTGGCCTTCGGAGGACACAGCCCATGAATTCGAACAGAGCCTTTGTGATGAAAGTTGGTGGGGGCGCTCTAAGGGTGGGGGTTGATGGACCTACAGTTACTCAACCCAAATGCTGTCATTGGGTTTTTATATTTTCCAAAAAATGAGTTCAAATA
>NW_015150516.1:1778063-1789197 GCF_000732505.1 Cyprinodon variegatus
AAAAAAAAAACATGAATCGATTATCTTGCGGACGTGTCGATGCATCGGATCGTCGGCTGTTGGATCGATGCATCGATACAAAACAATTATTATTTACACCCCTACCACCAGATCTCTTAGTTGTCCATAACCAGAAAAAAAAAAAAGAAATCAGGACAAACTGAAGCACATCGTTTGTTAAACAATGATGAAACCCAGCTGGAAACCTGGTCTAAAGAGAATCAATACTTCACTGAGAAGAAATCCTGAAAATAGGTTTTACTTAAAAACTAATCTCCAGAGCAGGAAGAGGAAGTAAAACAACTATCTGACTAAAATACTTTGGTAAAAGGAGGAATTCATGGTTGACTTAGCGACTACAATGTTCTCTGTCCTGTAGCTGCAAAGCAAGCTCATATCGCTTCCCTCCATCTGTTTGCATGACAGCTAAGCTTTCTTTGTTCTAGTTGCTGATTTACTCCACAAATGTTTGAAGTTTTGGTTTCTGCTTCGACTTTCTTTAAATATTCCACTTGCAGAGGTGTGCAGAGTTTGATTTGGTGCTTTCTGCCGTTTAGTTTTTGCAACTTGGCATTGCTGTAACTTTCTACTCTCCCTTAAAGGGACATTTTATATTTCCAACTGTGCTTCCCCAGTACTTGTGATTGTATCTTACCACTTTGGTTTCAAGGCAGACTTGAAACTGTCCCTATATGAATCTTTTTCTATTATTCTAACGCTGTTTTCCTGTTATTAATACAATCAGGTTCCATAAAGACTCTCGCTGATGTCTTTCCTCCTTGGCATGGAGATAAAATCACTCTTGACTACCAGCATCTAGCTGCTCCTTTCCTTCCTAAATCCTTGGGATGCAGCAGGTTGGATATTTTAAAAATGTTGGCTGAAAACTTTCAGGGGGTTTTTAAATTTAAAATATTTTCATAACCTGGTTAAAAATTATTCAATAAATCAATTTTTTATTGGAACAGTGTTTTACATGTAGCAATACACATAAAAAAATCAAACTTATGATATTAGAATTGAGGCTTGAAACACACAGATTAAACATTGTGACTGACCGGTCTCATGGGGGCGCTGTTTTTGCAGGTACGCTGACAGCCCAGACCCAAACAAAGTCATATCTTATCTGGAGGAGCAGCAACGCCATGGAAGGCCAGGTAGTGCAGCTTCAAACTTTAGAGGAGACTAAATTACATCAAAATGTAATTTTTTTTTTACCACTTTTACTTATTTTAATTTAGTTTTTGATGCTAATCAGTAGTCAGTATCTTACCTGAAGTATGCAGCTTTAGCGTTATCCCAGTTTGAAGAAACCGGGAGGATTAGTTGTTGCAAACATTTTTTAGACGCCATGAAATCTTTTTTTTTTTTAGGCACCATTAAGCTTTTTAATTATAGTGTAAAAAGCACTAGTGTAAACCATATTTTCTTTTTCCAGATGGTTTTTATGTCAGTGGTCTGAACCTGACTGAAGACATTCTCTACGTCCTCCTCCATCCCCTCGAAAACCTGAGAAAGATGACGACCAAGGGTCTCTCACCGCTGCTCCACTGGACGGCAAAACAACGTCCAGGCCCAGGAGGGGGCGGAGTAAACATCGTGTGCTGCGACTTCGTTAGCGTCAGTCGGTTCTGTTCGATTGTGATCAGCCTGAACTTCAAACTGCTGGAATCTGCAATCAGGACTCCTTCTGTTACCCAGTTACCACCAGTGTTAAGCCCTGAACTGGATCTTCTGGGTTAACTAGGAACATTAGGACCTCTACATGGATGCTATTACAATCCAAACAGCTTTAAGCACAGTTATCTCTTATTTTTGCACACTTTGCTTATATTATTTTATGCATATTAACTATTATGTAATCTTAATGATTTTCTTTTGCACTGTAATTATTTTTGATTGTTTTTCCAATTTTATGAATCACTGTTGCACTTTAAGACACATTTTCCATCAACAAATCGTCAAATCAAATCTTTTTATATGATTCACTCAATAAATTTTATAAAACCTTTTCTGGATTTTTTTTTTTTTTTTTGCTGCATTACAGAACATTTTCGAGGAGCTTCAGCGGCAGTACCGTTGTCGTGAATATCAGATTTCTAGTTAGCCTCGTAATACCATCCTGATCTCGCGAGCTTTCAAGGTTTCACTCGCTAATCAGTCTGGAGACTCTCCGTTAAAGAAAATTTGGAGCCGTTCACCAAACAAACGTCCAATCAGCGTTGGCTTTGAGGCGGGTTGAGGTGTGACGCAACGAGAAGCGCGACGGTTCAGTCTAAAGAACATGGCGGCTTCAGCCGATGAAACTAGCGTTAGCGTGGCTATCGAGCAAGTTTGATCGGAATTACAGAGTATTTCTTCTCTGAAAGAATAGCAAAACACTGCTCTGAAGGCTTTTCTCAGAGGAAAAGATGTTTTTGCTCTTCTCCCGACTGGTTTCGGCAAGAGTTTGATCTATCAATTGGCTCCTCTTCGTCGTCGCTCTGTTAGTACGTCATATGCTTCGTTGATCTGATTGGTTTATTTGGCCCGTCTATCACCAACATAGGCCAATCAGCTAACCAGTATTTTCGCCACTTCCCAAAATTTCTTCAACGGAAGGTTTCCAGATGGATATGCGGAGCAAATCCATCTGGCGGAGTCAGGTTAATTTCTAGTCCCCACACTGCAGAGATATTTGAATCTGTGCTTAAATTTCAGTCATTTGCAGGGACCGATAAAACCTTTCAATAGAACAAACATTACACACAACATATCTGACTCAATAACCATTTAAAAAACAATTTTCATTAAATCCAGACTGAACTATTCACATACTTGTATTATATTGAACTGCACTTACGGTATATTATTCACGGGCGACCTGTCCAGGGTGTACTCCGCCTCTCGGCCGTAGACAGCTGGAGATAGGCACCAGCACCCCTAGCAACCCCAGCCGGGATAAAAATGACAGAAAATGGATGGATGGACAGATTTACAATATTCACCACTGTATGGTGCCCTTTACATTTGTCCTCTGAGCATGGAACAGCCGACATGCTTGGACTCGCAATGAATCATGGGATACCTAAGGCTAAGTAGGATATACTGGATCCGTCCTTCAAAACAGGCAAAAAGAAGGCTGATTTGTTGGCCGCATAAAAAAGAGTCTTCCTATCTGAACAGGCCGTAGCGCCACGCTATGACGTAATCGGCTGACGAAACGGGCCTTCCGAGGATGCAGCTGCTGACTTGGAAATCAGTAATGGGGAAGAACTCTGAGGAATGTTTCCAGTACCTTGTTGATTCTATACATTGCAAAAATGATCTAGAAATGAGTAAAAACGTCTTAAATCAAGTGTATTTACCCATAATTTGAGCAGGTAAATAAGATGATTTGCCAATAGAATGAGTATTTTTATTCTTAAAATTAAATAGATAATATGCACTTGAAGACACTTCAAGACTTGAGACAAAGCAATCCTTTTTCTTTTTTTTTTAAATGTAAATTGTCTTGTTACATTGGCAAAGTATCTCTCTTTCCCCCTCAATTCAAGAACAAAAGTACTTATTTTAAGAAAAAATTACTTAGTTAGATTTATATTTTTTGCACTGTACAATGAAAGATTAAGACAGTTCGGAAGGCAAGTACCAAACCCGGTACTAGCATGGTGTACCTAATAAAGTGAGTCTATAGAAAATATGTCGATGCTGTTACCTTGTGGCAACATCATGAACTTGGTGGCACTCATTGTCTTTCTGTGAATTTCTACATCTTTCAAATTTATTGAAGACACCAAGCATCAAATTTTTTTCCACACAACTTTTATTCAGCCAGAAATGTCACAGAAAACATTTTCCAGCTGAAGCTAGGATAACCAACAGTGCACAGCAGGTCAATGGCTGACTCCTTGTCGTGTATGGATTTAATACATTTTATTCGCATAGGTGAAAAGCACTCGCACCGCGTGTTACAGTCGTAAAAAAAAAGCCTTTTGATAAAAAAACAAATAAATATCTTTTTGTTATTGCTAAGAAATACAATCTGAAAATATCTCCCGTCATGTTAAAAAGTGATAAATGGTTATACAGTAACACATGTGCCATGGGGCTACAGTCAGTGTAAGGAGGTAAGGAGGTGAAAGACATTCACAATACATTTCACAGACAAAAATTGTTTTCATTGCATCTGATATTTTTGGTTCACTCATCTGAAAATTGGTAATTAAAGTTTAAAACAACCACAACTAGGAAAACAAAGCTGGCCAAAAAAACAAGTTTAGGTTACATCCTTTAAGTATGGCGAAGGATCGCTTTAGCCTAATTTCCACTACCCTTTTGAAACTGTGCCAAGATCGGTCTGACCATGGTAACCGAGATAACTGTTGAGTGTAAATGGCACGCACAACTGAACCAGACCCCGCCAGACACAACCAAACCGTGATAACATGGTACTAGTTCATCAGTAGGGCTCAGCACTGTTCAGTTCTGACTCAGTTCTAAGATAACCTAGAGTGAATGAGCAGACCTGTCATCTCCTTACAGTCAGCCTTCGTAATCATGAGACTTCAGACATTCATAAAACAACTAGCTTCCCTACCTTGCCACATGACTTCCAGTGATAATTCTGTTTAGCAGTGTGATGAACCCGATCCTGAGTCTGTAAGCCTTGATTAGACTATCGTTTGCCGTATCCACTTCCCAAATCCAACTTTGTCAAGTAAATTCATCAAAGGCTACCTTCTTCACCTGACTCTCCACCAAGTTCCTGAATGTTATGGGAGCTGCCATGTTGGTTTGCTTGTTTACCTCTACAGAGCAGTGGTACCATAGATCGCCACTAGGAAGAGAGGAACCGTGTAAGAGTAGTTTGTAGATGGTCATAAGAAAGCGATCTCGGCACGGTAAGCTGATCCAGGCTTGGCATGGTTCAGTTGTCAGAGGGTAGTGTAAATGTGACTATGGCTGACAGTCATCGTGGTGGAAAAGATTACAGTTTTCAGGTCTTTGAATCACAGACATCACTAACTGGGGAACAAATGGGTTGTCCTAGACCCTTGATTGGAGAGGGGGCCCGGGTTGAAGCCAAAGCAGAGGAGACAAAAGCTTAGAGGGAAAAGGCGCACCCTTAGACTTTGAGCTAAATTTAGCTCTATTGCAAACTCGATTAGCACCATTTTGTCACAAAATGATGGGGCAATGGTTCCCGGTTTCAAGCTCTGAGGCTCTGTTGAAAAAACTTCATAAGGGTGTTGGAAAGAAGTCAAGTCCAAATGGATTGTCTGGATGTGAAGAAGGCATACAACCTTGATCTCCAAGGATGGTGTCAAGAGAAATCCAATCCTTATCCTTTCCAGAGTAATTGGTATCCACCCGGACAACCCAATTGTCCCTGGTTTTGTTCATTGTGTCATGGACAAGAGCTCAAGGCGTTGCGGCAGAGAGGGAAGGGGCCGGTTTGGGAACTTCAAGGACTCATCTTTGGTCATTCTAGACAATGTGATTCTGTTAAACCTTCTAGCAATTACCCTCAGCATGCATTTCAGTGTGAATTTGGCAGGATGATAATAATCTCTTTACGTTATAAGGACATAATCTAAAGATGTGTATTATGCCTTGCCACATACTGACAACAGATCCTGCATAAGTGACTGAAATGAGTTTCCTCTGAGGGTGGCTGAGTTCAGTCTCAGAAATAAGATCATTAGATTAAACATCTAGGGAATCAAGGAATAAAGCCACTGCTCCTCCATATTGAACTGATTCAGTTGGGGTACATTAAGCACCAAGCCATGTAGACTCTTTCAATAAACGTTTGTGAAACAATTGATCAGTGAACTCCACGTGATAGGGTACTACTTGTGCAACAAGTACAGTGCTCCTGAATATCCTACTATCAACTAAATAGTATTCTAACAAAGCAGATGCAATTAAGAACTATGGCAGCACAGCCATGAAATGGTAGGCCAAATCAACTGACTGAGCAAGGACTGTGCCAACATAGCCATATCTGCACACAGAGCTGGTCAACTTTCAGCTTTCAAAGATCTCCAATTTTTCGTTAGGTCAGTAAATTAGCAAAGGAATGGTGCATAGAGAGCTTCATAGAGTTTTCATGGCTGAGAGGTTGCAACAAAGCCATACATCATCAAGTCCATGGAATGCAGTGGATGCTGTGGCGAGGGACTTTAGAGCAGTGGTGGCACATTTTCCCAAACTCAGCCAGACAGAAAACCTTTGGGCTGAATTAGAGTAAACCCCAAAATAGGTCTATCCCTTCATAACATGCTTTTTTTTTAAAAAAAACAAAACATTCCTATAAAAAAAAAACCTGAAGCCTTATAGGCAACATCCCAAGAAGAGTTTAGGTTGTTATAGCTGCAGATGATGAACAGACAGGAAATTGAACCTTAAGGATTAAGCATTGAAAGGTGTTAAGTTCATATGTCAGTCATGGCTGGTGAGCAAATATATTTGGCAATACAGTGTAGCTTAGGGCAGACTAAGAACCAACTTCAGGGGCTGTTTTTCCCCTCCAGGCAGGGAGTTTCCTGAGATCCCTCAAAATCAGTTCTGAGGAGTCACTTGGAACAGGAATGTATTGTCTTCCATCTTGCACCTGTTAGGCATGCAACCTAATTTTGGAAAGGATGAAGTCAATGGATGGATGGAATCTGTGTTGCTATGGTCTGTGGGTAAAGTATCAGCAAGAAAGCCAAATTATTCCCTTTTCTGCCATAATCTTATAGAAGGATGGCAGTTGGAAACTCATCCTAAGGGGAAGTAATAAAGCATTATATACCTCCAAAGTTAGACAAGGGATCTGACAGGTGATTTGGTTGTCAGTTAAACCAGTCTTTGTTCAACCTGAGCTGGAGAAAACAAAAAACCAGCTGCTTCTCGCTGATGATGCACAAACAAACAATACCTCCAGCTGCTAAAAGATCAGCTATAATAAGTCATCTAAGTTCAACATTGATATGTGGGATGACTCTCTAGCACCATAAATCCAGGTTAAACAAACATAAAATGATGATTCATTATAAAATCATATATACAAAGCAACACAACTGGTGCACAGACAGATGAAAGTGTGTTAAGAATATTTGCTTGCTCTTTTGGCGATTATCGTCGCCTGCTGTCATGGATGTAGCTGTTCTCAACACACAGCACAATGAAGGAGCTAGAACAACTGCTGGCACTCTGCTGCAACAAGCTACGGCTCTGCAGAGACGATGCCATGCCTGTCACTGCCCGTTGCCCAACTCGCCAAGCCTCGCAGTAATTGTTGACATGTCGCTGACCCTCGCTGGTCGACCCATGCCACATCATCTTCTCGGGCCTGCGAATTGGAAGCAAATCAGTTGTGGTGACAGTTTACTTTTAGACTTGGTCTGTTAGGTTTGCTTCAACATTTGCCTCACCATGTTTCGTCCCGGAGAACATCTTTGCCGTTGAAGGAGTAGATCGAAACGTTGTCCTTCATTCTGCCATTGTTGAAAATGCTGCTCCAGCTGTCGAACAAAACCTCATCCTGCAAACAAACATGCATCACAGTTAGCTGTTTAAACATTAGGACTTCATGCCATTAAGATGATTGCTCTAAAGCACCTTCAGATTGACTATTGGCACGTTTTCCCTGTTGAAGTTGTAAACAATGCTGTTGAGATCTTCCAATTTGGAGGAAAGGAAAGCTCGGAACGTTCCCTTCATCCCCAACTTCTGGGCCTGGCTGAAGCACAGGAAATCTGCTCCAGAGATGCCACGCATGCCGCCTGTCTGAGGGCTGTTCAACGCAATCAGGTGGAGCTGTGGAAGACAACGAAAGACCTCAATGAACACTCACATAAGTTGACCTGGTGTTTGGGCTGCTTCTACTTGTTTGCCCCATCCAAAAGATTTCAAGGATTTTGAATGGCTTTACTATGCAACATTTTTCAGTTAATTAATGTGTTCCATAACGTTTTTGGATGATTAAATGAGTCATTTCAGGTCAAACGAAGGTTTTCTCGGCCGCCCTGGTGGTCTGTAGGGGAAATACCGTACTTGCAATTGCAGGAGCCCTCGGCCCGCACCCACAGGCTAAGAAGTCTCGTGCATCGCAAGAGTCGGTCTTGCTTTACGGCGAAACCTGCTACACGCCCCCAGTGAAAGGCATGCTCGTTGCTAGCGCAGTGGCAATATTTGTGCAGTTATCATGGCGGAACCAGCGAGAATTTTCAAACTCGAAAATTGGAACAAAATAGTCACTTACTGCAATAGACATGGTGATTCGTTGCGTTCGCCTGTCTGCTAAGCTCAAAACAACCGCGCCTGGCTTGACGGAGAAACCAGGAGAACAGCTGAGCATATTTACGACAGTGCACTTTTACTTTCGCCCTCTGGGGGGAGCCTCGCTGGAAAATCAACACCGGTTGCATAGTATACCTTTAAGGAAACGACACTGAGAGAAAAAGTCTTGGTCGTTCTATTGGTTTCATGGAATCCATTAAATAAAAAAAGATTGACAAGGAGAAAATCCTACTTGAAAAAAGTTATTAAAATCTTATTTGAAGTATGACAAAAACATGTAGGGTCCACAGTAAACGCTCTGTTTGGATAAGACCAAAACTGACATTTCTGGACCCATGGTAAACCATGGTTACAGAGGAATGCTGTATGGACTCTTTTCTAAGGGGTGATAGGGAACTTAATCAGAGTTGATATGAAGGTAGCTTTATACAGGACAGGTCAGCTCAGTTCTAAAAAGCGTTTCTGAAGTTAGACTTGGGAGGAGAATCCACTTGAAACAGGACATAGAATAGAATAGTTTGCATTAAAGTCGTAGGGAAGCTGCTGTTCCAACCATTGCATTTTCGGGTTCTCCTGAGTGGTGCGCCGACTTTACACGAGTGAATGAAGTGAATGTGATTGGTCGTTTATCAAGGGGGCGGGATCTGTGTGGCGGAAGATTTGCAAGGAAGTTTGGCTGTGGCCGCTGTCTCGGAAGCATCGTGCTAACCAGTTAGCAACTTAGTACTGGTAGGTTCCCAATGGGAAATTACATTGGGACCAAGTAGCACTTGGCAACGACACTGTCAAGGAACGCTATGGACAGCGGAAACATGCAAAAGCAGGATAGTTTAGTGTCGCAGGTCGTGGATGAGTCTCCTTCGTCATACATTTTTTATTTAGAGGATAGAACGTGGGGACGAAGATGTTGTGGAAGAGGACGCCAGGGCGCCAGAAGCTTGGTTTGGTGTAGAAGGCTTACAGCCGTACATGTTTGAGCCCTTGCCTCAAAACGCTGCCAGTTCTGTTAGCTCTACGGCTGCCAAAGACACAGACACCCATCCCCGTGAACACTGGGACGGAACTCAATGGGAAAGGAAATTATTCTTATTTCTTATTTCAACCATTGCGTATATTAGCTGCTACATATGAATCAAGATGCTATGACCGAAAAAATTTGGTTGACAGATGACCATTGATATATATATAATATAGTGAGGAAGATCTTGTCTTACCGCTGGTCCTGAGGTGTGTCTGTGGATGGGAGCTTGGGGGACAGGAGGCGGGGGTCTTTGAGGACGGGTAACTGTGTAGCGAGGGTCTAAATCGCGACCATCTGGCTGGTTAAAGCGATCCGTATAACTTGGATATCTGGGATTTGAGGGCTCTGGGTAAAGCAGGTCTGTCTGGTATCGTGTGTCTGGATATCGGGGATCCGAAACGACTTTGGGCTGCGATGGCAACTGGATGATGCGTGGCGACTCTTCAGCTGCCACATCCTAAAAAAATAATAATTAGTGGGGTTTAATGGTTAGAACAGGAAGAGCTTTGTACTTTAAAAACATGTCAAACATGAAACTATACTTACATATTGGCTTGGTAAAGGAATGTAATTCCCAAGCTAAATACATTAAAGCACATAAATTAATATTCATAAAGAGTTTATTGTCTTAATAGAAAAGTTTGCATCAATACACGGAAAGTTTTACCTGAACTTGTCGGACTCCGTCTCGGACTCTTACGTAGAGATCAGTTTGGTCCACAACGTACACCAGAGATCCTTCAGGCTGACTTCTAGCTGTGGCCGCCATGGTGTCATAAGACCCGAACACCATCACCTATAAAAACATTCAAATGACTTCTTGTTTTGCTTTTGATTTGTTGGATATCGTAGGCTAATAGATACAGAAGCAGCTTCAGGACCTTCAGAATTATTCATAAGATTAACTATATAGTTGCTGTTCAACAACTATCCTAGATGGTACAACCTACTGAGTTTCATTCTTTTAAAGGGCCTGAATGTGTAATTTTACTACAAAGTTAGCACATATATAAAATACAAATTATGAAACAGCAGAAGTGCTGGTTAATATTTCTTGATAAATTAAACAAAAAACAAACTAAATATTGTAATGAATTAATTAAATACTAAAAACAATATGTAAGGAAACTTCCAACTCTGGCGGATATGAAGTGAATTTGTGTAGCCTAATAAATTCTATATTCACTTTTATTTGAAAATGCAATTTGCGTACAAAATCTGTAAGCTAATCAGAAAAATTTAAACCTAAAAAAACTCACCCCCGAGGAGATTCCTGGAAGACCTGGAGCTCCAGGAGGTCCTGGGGGTCCAGGAATACTTATAGCTATAATAATAAAAAAGAAAGCAGTATTAACCTTTAACACAATTTTCTGACAAATCAATTAGATTTCCATTTTTAAATAAATTAAAGTTTCCTTTTTTCCCCCCTAAAGCTTAGTTAGATAAAAATAAGCAATCTTCATAACAGGTGGTCTACAACAGAGAGTCCTTATACATTTCAAAATTCCACTCCTGCAGGTGTAACATGCAAAGTTTTTATTACGGTGCTGTCCCCTGTTTTGTAGTACATGAAAAAGCATAACTATAAATATAAGTCAGATATTTCTATAGTTCTAAATGTGGATATGAAAACTAAAAGTTTAAAAATGATGACAGCTGTAGATCAGAGGGATGAAATCATTGCAGCAGGTTAAACAGGTCTAACCCTAACCCTTTGTTTAAGGTTAACCCTAACCTTAAATGAATTACAATAAAACTAAAAAAATAAATACGTAAAAGTAATAAAGCCAAATGTTATTGTCTGAGTAAAAGCACATTAATGAAAGGTTCTGTTCTAATTCC
>NW_015150516.1:1789967-1792784 GCF_000732505.1 Cyprinodon variegatus
TGGTGTACTATTCCTTTAAGCCCAATAAAGAAGTTTCAGTTCTTAGACATGTCAATAGAGGGCGCACTCGCTCTATGAAGTCACCTAGCCATTGTTACAGGTGTCACTAATATTACAATTAGTAGACTATACGTCATACAGGTAAGCTAATGTCAGGCAATTTAAAATAAATACATTTCAGAGTGTCATTTAGTGTTTTTGACTGATTTTATACATGTTTTGTTGATACATATTGGCTAATCGTTAGCTGAAACTAGAGACCTCGTTATTTTTAGTCTAAATTGACTGCATTGCATTGCTAAAGACTAATATACTGTTCAAACTGTAATAGTTTTATATCAATAAAACTGCTTTGCTGCTTAATTATTTTTTTTCAATTTAAATGTATATATTTATTGCTTCTCTTACTAAATTGACAGAAAAAAAATAGGAGAAAGGATCATAGCATTGCTTTTAGTTGATTGAGCTTTACCAACATCTTCATGTAGAGTTTATGATATTTTTTTTATGCTGCAAAAAAAGCTAAAAAAAAAAACAAAACAAAAAACTGTAATGGTAGATTTGCATTAAATGCCCACTCCCAATGTTCCTAAAAAAAATTTCAGGGCTGAAATGATTAATTGAGTATTAGAATAATCATCGCTCCATCAAGCAATCGAATAATCCTTGATGGGAAAATAGAGATAATAAAAACATGCTATTAGCTGAAAGATCAAGCTGTTCTGAGCAGCAATAAGCCTAAACTGAATTTATACAAAACCCAGAAATGTAGTATTATACATTTCTAATCTATAAGCTTTATCCAGAAGTACCATAGTGGTGCAGGTTTAGCTTCACCTGGTTCAAAATATGTGTAAGAGTCTCCTATAAGGGACATATAAGAAAAATAATACATAGTTAACTTCTATCCCCTGTAGATTCTCAATTTTATTCTTTAGACTAGACTTGAAAATTCCAAACAGTGTAAATAAAATAAAAAAGAACCATTATTTATCTTTTTTAAGTTGTATTGGAGACAATATTTTGCATTTTCAGAGTTGAAATTATAACTTGAGACGAAGAGAGAAACTAATCTTTAATAATACTGGTGTTTTGTAATGGGACTCACTCTGTGTTCCCCCATAGGGTCCAGACAAGTATGGTCCAGGAGGTCCTGGTGGCCCTGGTTGTCCTGGTTGTCCAGGTTGACCATCATAGCCTCTTCCTGGTGGTCCAGGAGGCCCCTGAGGGCCTGGTGGTCCAACAATTGATTCTCCTCTTGGGCCCTGGTCAAAAAGAAAGCTTAGATCATCCTAGGAGTGAGAAACTGGGATCTCTCATCCAGATAGTTAAACGTAGAGATCTATTATCTTCCTAAAATCAGTGTTAATATGATATTTATTTTAAATGTCAGTGTATTTAAATTAGTAATAAAAAGAGGCATTTGAAAAGCCTCTTTGTTTCATACAGAAATAACAGTTAATTCTTTCCAAGAGTTGTTCATAATCTGTCGATCATAAGGAGCTATGACTCTTCCTCCACGGTTTTCCACATGGAACCATCAGAGTATTAGTTTTATATCTTCTTAGGTATGATGTGCTGAAAAAGCAGCCTGAGCTGAGGCTGCATTTATACTTACATTATGTAATATAAAAAGCATAAACCAGGCTTTAATGTGGTCACAAAACACCCTCCTTCGACTTTACATGAAGTTAAATATGAGGCTATAGAAAATTCAAAATGCTGCATAGGATAATTTTGATGCGGACATCTCTCCAATCCTTAAAAGTAGGCCTTAAAGTATTGCAATGCGATTTTATTTCGATTTTCCTTTGCACCAACCCAAAGCTTGTAAATGTTTCACCCAGGTGGTCGGTCCATTGTTTCAGGACTTTCTTATGTGAAAAAGTGTTTACTTATCCTTGGATGCATGGATCTGTGTGCTAGCAGCAACTATCTCTACCTTTCTGCGTGGCAACAAACCCACTTAAACCATTTAACCACCACCTAAAGGGCTAGATGAAGAACTACTCTTGTTAAATACAGTGCGATTAAAAATCATCAATTCATTTTCTTAATCACAATTATATTGCAAATGCAATAATTGTCCAGCCCTACTTAAAAGTTTGAATATTTTTAACAAACTTGGCACATCTTCAACATTTCTAGACTGTCAATATATTTTATCAGAGCCTGAACTTAAAAAAGTGACTCAGTAGGGAGGGATGCACCTAAAATTAAGGCTTATATTGAAGTTAGTATTGCTTCTATTATCGATGTTTACCTAAAATATGTTCAGTACCACGTTCACACTGAGATTGTTTCTCTGCTTCACCCCTCATTAGCTTCACTTTCACATACCCCCATAATACCACATGGTCGACCCCCTGCCCCCCTGAAATACTTAGTCACATCACAACAAGGAGGTATTTAGGCTAAATAGTGGGTTAGTGGATTTAATTCCATGCCCAGGGTCTTTCTGCATGGAGTTTTTATGTGCTCCCTGTGCATGCTTGGGTTCTCTCCGGGTACTCCGGCTTCCTCCAACAGAATCAGAATCAGAAATACTTTAATAATCCCAGAGGGAAATTTCTTTTGGGAAATTACTTTTGTTACACGCTCCAGTTACAGTTTTTTTTATATATATCTATATACATATATTTATATTAGTGCTGTCAAAATTATCGCGTTATTATCGCGTTAACGCGAGGCCATTTTAACGGCGATAATTTTTTTAACGCGAGATTAACGCTATGTGGTTTTATGGTACAATTTTCCAAGTACATCCCGCTGCAGCCTGCGGGAAGGCGGGGCTATTTTCCCCCAGTGTATGCATTT
>NW_015150516.1:1793231-1801639 GCF_000732505.1 Cyprinodon variegatus
GCGTACATCTGTTTAGCAGCTTTTTGGCCCTCTTTCCTTCCGTCAGCAGCCCTCAAAGGGGTAAGCAGTTGGTCTGGGGAGCCCCGACGTCACTTGCCAGGGCCGTATTGGCCCAGTTACCCAGACGGGCAGTAGGTGGCCCCCCTCAAAATTTCTTTAGAAATTTTCTAGTTGTAATTTATATTCTATATTAGTGAATGGTGCGTCAGATGCACATGCGCATACGACGAAAAGAACGTCCAAAACGTACGAAATTACGGTGCCTAACTTTTCGTACGATTTCATACGCACTCATAATGAGAATAGGTTGCCTGTCCAGGGTGTACCCCGCCTCTCGCCTGATGACAGCTGGAGATAGGCACCTGCACCCCTTGCGACTCCAGCAGGGATAAGTGTGTCAGAAAATGGATGGGAGTATTTAATACATCCCCAGTTTTATTAAACAAAGGGAAACCAATATTTTTAAAAGTGACAAAATTCAACACCAGTGTTTATGCAGGTTTATTATGCATCCCTATACTTAAATATTGGGTTCCCTAAGGCAGAGAAAATATAAGCTGTTCCTATCACAACCAAAATTCGGTGAGTTGAGAATCATTCATTAATGTGTAAGTAAATTATGTGAAGATAAAATCAGTGTCTGATGAGGACCGTTTTGGTTCCAGTGCAGCGTCTTACTTGAGGTCCGGGTGCTCCTGGTGGACCAACTGCTCCTCCTCCATAGCGGGGGTCATAATATCCTCCTCCTGGTTCTCCTTTCTCTCCTTTTAAGCCCATGTCACCTTTCAGCTCTCTCTGGGTGACAACAAAGCAGTTTTCATAAAAAAACAAAACAGATTTAATCTTTATTGCAGTTCAAATGATATAGTAAGAGGGGAAAACTTTACCTTTAAATTATAAAAGTCAAAGCCTTCTCCCAGACCTGAATAAAAACATTCATGAAAAGCTTGTTTAAACACCGCTATCATGTGTCCCCTGTGGCTTTTATTCCATATATATATCAATTAAACAAGGCTACCTTGAATTTCAAGTATTCCTGGTGGTCCAGGATCACCTTTATCTCCTTTAACTGTAAGAAAGAGCACAGAAAATTAGACAGAAGTAAATTTCCTTCATGTGGAAAATACTTTGCAAATGTCTGATCTGTGTGATAACCTCACCTGCGTAATTCCTGTTGTACTCATCATACCCCTATGAAAAAAAATAACAAAAACACAAGGGGAAATAGAGGGAATTAAACTCATTATTCCTCATTATTTGTTCTGTAAGAAAATCAGATGTCCTGACTTGACTCACTCCAGGAGGTCCAGGAGGTCCAGGGGGTCCTGGAGGACCTGGAACACCCTGAGAAGAAACAAGAAACAATGATTATTGTTCATTAAATTACTTGAGACACGAAAAATTTCCGAAGCACTTACAGGGTAACCATATCCAGACCCGCTGCTAGAGTCTCCCTTCTCTCCTTTGACCCCGTTTAATCCCGGCCGACCCTGAAATATTGTAGTTTTTTAGCCACCTTTGTTTCCCTTCATTTAAGATTTTTTTTAAGCTTTTCTTATAAAGGAAAACATACTGGTCGCCCAGGGAAACCAATCTCTCCCTTAGGTCCAGCTGGACCCTGCGGACCCTGGGGAAATATTTTTATAGTTAGACAAATAAAATGCTGGTATCCGGTCAGTCTGATGAAAAATGAATAAATCAGTACATACTGGAGGCCCCTCTGGACCAGGAAATCCTCGTTCCCCCTGTGAAGTAAAATAATGTCATTTTAATGCGTTTCGTTTCAGTAATTTTAAAGTAACTAAGTATGTAGAGCAAAATCTATAGATAAGTTTGAACTTGTGTTTATATAATCACTGTACCGGATATCCTGTGAGGCCTGGATATAAAGGTCTCCCATCAGACCCCACGCTGAGGCCGGGTTCTCCCTTCTCCCCCTGTAAGATAAAGGAAAAAAAAAAGACATCCGCTTATGTTTTGAAAACCATCCATCCATCCATCTTCTTCCGCTTATCCGGGGTCAGGTTGCGGCGGTAGCAGCTTCAGTAGGGAGGCCCAGACGTCCCTCTCCCAAGGCACTTGGGCAAGCTCCTTAGGGGGAATCCCAAGGCGCTCCCAGGCCACCCGAGAAACATAATCCCTCCAGCGCATCCTGGGTCTCCCCCTTAGCCTCCTCCCGGTGGGACTCGCCTGGAATACCTTACCAGGGAGACGTCCAGGAGGCATCCAAATCAGATGCCACCTCAACCGGCTCCTCTCAATGTGGAGGAGCAGCAGCTCTACTCTGAGTCCCCCCCCGGGTGACTGAGTTCCTAACGTTATCTGTAAGGGAGAGTCCAGACACACTATGGAGAAAACTCATTTCAGCCGCTTGTATCCAGGATCTCATTCTTTCGGTCATGACCCAGACATGGGCAATGTGGAGTCAACAAGTCATCTCCATGTCATGTATTTGTTCAACCCAGCCACTGAAGCAGGTGAGTCCAATCTTCACCGTGAATTAACCTGTGCAGATTGGACTCACCTGGTTAATTGGCTGGGTAGATTAAATACATGACATGGAGATGACTTGTTGACTCCACAGTGCCCATGTCTGTCATGACCCAAAGCTCACGACCATAGATGAGGGTAGGAATGTAGATCGACCGGTAAATTGAGAGCTTTGCTTTTTGGCTCAGCACTCTCTTCACCACAACAGACCGGTACAGTGCACGCTTCACAGCAGACGACACAACTAATACACCTATCGATCTCCCGCTCCATCTTCCCCTCATTTGCGAACAAGACCCCAAGATACTTAAACTCCTCCACTAGGGGCAGTACACCCTCCCCAACCCTGAGAAGGCACTCTACCCTTTTCCGGCTCAAGACCATGGTCTCGGAATTGGAGGCACTGATCCTCATCCCGGCCGCTTCACACTCGTCTGCGAACTACTTGAGTGAGTGTTTTGAAAACCAATTAAGATAAAAAAAAAAAAACAATCCTTCCCTCTCCAAGAGTGGTTGGACTGTAACTGATTATACCAACCTCCTTCTTGATATAGCTAACAATGATGCTGGCTTTGTCTTAGTATCAGATTTTATCATGTTTGGTCAAATTATTAGTGAATCACGATTTCAAATTTATTCTGACATAATACTCGCTACTAGAACTTTTTTTTACCTTAGAAGCATATCCTGGAGCACCAGCATCCCCTTTGTCTCCTTTTGGTCCAATTGGTCCCTAAAGAAAAAGACACATCAACATTAGATCTTTAAATTAAATTCTTCTCTCATTAAAGCAACATTGTAGATGCATTGATACCTACCGGAAACCCAACCTGCCCTGATTCTCTCTAAAGAAGAAGGATAAAACAGCTCGTTAAACAAAGAATAAACGTGTTCCTGCTTGGCGAAGTGAGTTAAGAGTCAGTGAGTTTTAGTTCAGTTAAGGAAGCTGGGGGAGCATCAACTCACCTGTCCCAAATCGTTCCAATAAACTTCGTTAAACTACATCAAGACAAAGTTAGGTCAGTTAGTAACAGGCAGTGAAGCAGGCAGTGACCGTGCAGTGAAGATCAATGAAAGAGGGCTTGATTAAATCGGTGAAAAATAGAAAAGCACTCAAATGTTGAAGGGTTAATCTATTTCCCATGTGGATACACACATCCATGCATATTGTTTGTTAGAGCTCTGACTCACATCTCTTGATGGCTGGTATATAATTTCCCCTGGTGGTCCTGGAGGTCCAGGTGGTCCAGGCGGTCCACCGTCTCGACCTGGGAGACCCTGCGTTAGGAATGAAAAGAGCTTTTTGAAACACAGCTAAGATGATTTACCTTAGGTGGCCCCTAAATTTTATCAGCAGTATTGTTGTTTTATTCAAAATGGTAAAACAGGTTTATACATTAAGCATTTGCATTCAGACAAACTACACAAAAGAAGAATGTTTGGTCATATACTTTAACAAAAACAAAGATTAAAACAAAAGACGTTCGAATGTGGAGCCCTGCGGGACACCTTTTTGTCTTTTTCTAAACATCTTTACTAAAATTGTGGGGTCTTTTTTTTAAAAACAACAATAATTGAGGCACTGGTGTTCATAGGTAATTTGGATCCAGCTACAAAAGCACAAAATAATAGGCATACAGTTCAAACTAATGGTTTAGGTGAAGTACAGAGTCATTTTGCTAAACAGTGATCTTCTGAATATGTTTGAACCAATCAGTCCAAAGTTACCACAGCTGTCGTATCTCAAGAAATGAACGAAACTCACCATCTCGCCCTTCTCTCCTCTGTCCCCCTTGTCACCCTTACAAAATAAACATAAGTAGTGATTAGTCTCGTAAAATATAAAGTAATAATTACATAATTTGAAATAATCATTAAAAAAAGCTGTGTACTGGTCTTCCAGGGTATCCATCAGTGCCTGGAATCCCAGGAGCTCCTCGTGGTCCTTCTGCTCCTTTGGCTCCATGGTTCCCTGGAAAACCTGGCTTACCCTACAAACCATAATTGAACATTTTAAATATCATTTATGGTTGATAAATAAAGATAGCATATCTAGTCTAAAGTCTAAAGGGCTTGGCTGCAGGAATAATTTCAGAGTCGATAACCATTAACATAAAAAGACAAAACAATTCCATCATGTAAATGATTTTTTAGCTTTAAACAGTATAGATAATTGGGTTTTCTTTTTGCTTATTGCACAAATCAATCACTATTTAAATTCTTGCGGGGCTGCTTTTTTATTTGTTGAAATTTTTGTCATTGTTTTTACAATTTTAAGCAGGAAAGTTATTGGCATTTGTGCACGTTTTAATTTGTAAAGAATTTACCAGAAATTTAATAACATAAAATCGGATTTGAATATGATGGGTGCAATATAAAAAAAAAAAAAAAGAAAAAAAAATCTACAAAAGTAAATAAGCTACTTTTTTCAAATTAGACAACTGATAAAAAACTAACAAAAAAGGGATCATTTTAATGGATAGTGTCTCTAATGGATAGTGTCTCTAAGGTAGTTGATCTGTCATTCAGGTACAAATAAAAAACACAGTTATCTGAACGTTCGAATTAATAATCTCTGTAAAAAATCCTTTAAATTTGATAAAGTAATATATGTGAAACCTGTCTGTTTTCAAAAGCAAGAAATCTCAGAGGTAAGCTTTATATTCTAGGAAATAAACCTTTTAGATAGGCCAGCACAATATGAGGGAAACATGCTATATGCAAAAACATGTCTTTAAATAAATTATCAAATGGTTGAAGTGTTGATTATGCAATAATGCAATATCAATGTAATGTAATCTTGCATTAAATAATTGAGCACGACATACCAGTTGGTTCTCAGTTTTTAGGAATCAAACATACTAATTATTAACACAAATATCCTAAATTCAGTAGCTCCACAGCAGCACTCTGATTAACAGCTAGTTACAGTCTATCTATGTGTGCTGAGGTCAGAGAGAAAACCATTTAGGAACTAGCTCTACATTCTATAATGGATATGGAGGCATCATTGATTACAGATCAGAACCATCTAGAGTGAACTTTTATCATACAGAGACTCTGAGCTGGACGATGACGGTTAATATGGCCGCAGCAGCACCGCTAGAAAACACAGCTTGCTAAGCCTCTGCTACAAATAGTATAACCAGTTATTGGTATATAAATTAGTATATAATACTTCCAATTAACATGATTTTCAAATAAATCCTCTGAACGGCAAAGATTTATTTTGAATAAAACAATTTTATGACATTACTACATTGATCATCTGTATTAACTTTTGCTCTACAAAAAAATACTAGAAAATGTCAAAATTGTGTAATCAACCCATTAATTAATCATATTCGCATCATCATTTAAAAACTGATATTAATAATTACGCTGGTTCTATTGGTTTGGTCTGAAATAAGCATTCGATGAACAGTTTAATTTATTCCACAGTGATGCAAGTTCCAGATATAATCTAATGGTTCTGGACTGAAGTGTTTGGTCCCTAAAGAAAACAGAAGTAAGTTCCAGAAAGTTATCTTTCTAGGAAAGCAAAGGTCTTTATGTTTTAGTTATTCCATCCAAAAACTGCCTTCCTTTCAAGTTTCTAATGCCCATCTATAAAAAAAATAGCAGAATGAATCGGACTACAGGATATATCAGCATTACTTACAGGTAGACCAGCTATACCAGGTGGACCCTGGAAGACATGATGGATTGTAGGTGAGACAGAGAAGGCTTGAATAAGATGGACAGAGGGCCAAATATGTCCAAGATGGTTACCTGCGGTCCTGGTGGACCTCTGAGGCCAGGCAAGCCGTTCAGCACCTCATTTTGGTTCCCCTGTATGGACACAATGTGAGTCAGAAAGCCTGTTCTTTTGGAGGTATTTGAACTTCTTCACTCATCAGTACAATATAATACTAAATTAAAATCATAAGAAAAGGAAATGGTTCAGATTTTAAACATTATCTTCCTTCTAGGTTTTTCGGATGAGTTAATCCCAATGTTTAATCTGTTACATTGCATCTGAAAGCCTTTACTTACACTGCCAGCAAGGTATGGGGGACCTGGTGGTCCAGGAGGCCCCGGAGGCCCGACTGGTCCCATGGGACCTGGAAGACCTGCCAAACCGCTCTGCCCAGGTGTGCCGGTCCTTCCTGGGTCACCCTGAGAACCCTGAGTTAAGAGTCAAAAGGATTAAATGCTTCTGTGTCTTAAAAAATAATGCAATTAGCGGAGAATATATATTTACTTAAAGGAGAGGAATTAGAGGGAAATAGTAATCTAGCAAAAGGAACATTCATCTAGGTGGAAAAGTCGCCAGGATACGCTTTTAGACAGTAGAAGCAGACTTTCTAACATTAAGATAAACCAGGATAAAGTAAAACTTAGCTTGAAACGTTATCTTTAGGGAAATGGAAAATGTTAGAAAGCAGAATACATCAGCAAAGCAGAAACCCAGCCCCAGTACCTGCTACCCCATTACACACCGTAGAGGATGGAGCAAAGAAAGAGAACAGGTAATTGAAAGGATTGGAGTCCTCTGTCTCCTGCTAGAAGGAAGCAACAGAGAATCTGTATGGTTTCTATGAACAGTTTCTTTTATTTTAAAATAATTTAATGTTTATATTGGCTATATTTTTAAGTACTCTCACTGACCTTTTCTCCAGCTGGTCCCGGAAGGCCAAGGTCGCCACTATCCCCCTAGAAAATAAAACAAGAAGTTATTGATAGCCAAATCTGGGGAAATATAAGTTGAAAGTGGCTTTATTAACCAGATTGGAGAATTAATTCAAAATCAGAAACTCTAATTGTTAAAAGAGTGAATTAGTTATTTTATTTACATTTATTTTAGGAGAAATAACAAAAAAAGAGGAACTAAAAGCAGGTTTTAGTTGGAGAACAGGTTTTCAGTCTATGTACACGTATCCCAGCCTTGACTTGTCAAACCAGAGCATCGAAGACCAATCCCTACATGCATGGAAGATCAATTAAAGTTTTATTTTGTGTTTGATCAGACAGTGTCTTATGGAGTTATAGTCTTTACAGGCAGACCAATGTATGTCCATTACACAAAGCATCAGTCTGAACAGGAGATTCAGCAGAAAGAGGATCGAACCAATCAGATAACAACAGATGTGAAGCAAAAAAATACTTTTTCCTTTTTTTTTTTTAAAGAAAAACTATAAAGCAGCTTGTTATTAAAGATTTACATTGCAAAAAATGGAAATCTAGATAAGTATTTTTTTCTTAAAATAAGGGCATTTGTTCTTGAATTGAGGAGGTTATTGATAAACCCTGCCAATGGAACAAGACAATTTACACTTAAAACAAGAAAACACAATTGTATTGTTGTATTTTAAGTGCATATTATCTAATTATCTTATTTTAAGAGTAAAAATATTCATTCCATTGGCAAACCATCTCATTTACCTACTCAAATTAAGGGTAAATGCACTTAATTTAAGAAATATTTACTTATTTTTAGACCCTTTTTCCAGTGTAAAGAGATAGAGGCAGCACAAGTGTTTGGTCTAGTCAGTTTTAGACCAGAGTCTGAGCCTTACCAGACTGATGAGCTGTGCGTTAAATTCACACGGCTTCAGTCAGTCTGGCTGGACAAGATCATTAAAATACTTAAAATTTAAATTTCCACACAGATTTCAATTAGACAGAATGTAGCATACTGCAAACAATTAAAATCTAAATAAGTCGTTTTTTCTTAAAATAAGTGCAGTTTGTCTTGTTTGGAACAAGACAATTTACATTTAAAATAAGAAAAAAATTCTTATTTCAAGCGCATACTAGCTAATTATCTTATTTTGAGAGTAAAACAGCTCATTCCATTCATCTTATTTACCTACTTAAATTAAGGGTAAAAACTAGCCTCGTGAGACCATCCTGATCTAGCGAGCTTTCAAGATTTC
>NW_015150516.1:1802027-1804846 GCF_000732505.1 Cyprinodon variegatus
ATTTTTCTACGTATTTCTAGCCTTTTTTGCAGTGCATCGATATGAATAGTCAGAACCTTCAGCTCTAAATCTAGGTCACAATCAGTTTTACCTTTTCTCCTCTGGGTCCAGGTCTACCAGGAGGACCAGGGGGGCCCTAAAATGACCCAAAAAAGAAATCTAGATTTATGCAATGTAATTAAACACACGATCGTCCCAATGTAGAAGATAGAAATCTCACAGGAAGACCAGGCATTCCATCTTGTCCAGGAAGTCCAGGAGGTCCAGGAGGCCCAGAGGCTATCGGACCGTCTGGTCCGAGGGCCACTGAAGTACCAGGGATGCCAGGAAGGCCAGGGGGACCTGGGGGGCCGGGGGGACCACGTGCAACCTGCAAGCAACATATCACGGTTTACATTTTAAACTTCTGTTGAATTCCTTTCTTTATGCTGAATACATACCCGGAAGTCTGGGAATCCTGATCCCTCCATGTCAGCAAATGTCTGTAATGACATCAGTCATGTTAGGTTTTTATATTCCCAATTAAAAATGGCTGAAAGACGTTCATCTGTTTAGCCTGTACGTACTGGACGATCACCAGTAGTAGGTCCTGGAGGTCCTGGGAGACCTGGGGGGCCTCTGGGTCCAGGTGAGCCTTCTCCAGGTTCACCCTGGAAGATTCAGAGACGATAAATTATTTCGATAAACAAACACTTGTCATATTTACAGCAATGCGTTCATTTGTTGCACCTTTTCGCCTTTTACACCAGGTATTCCAGGTGTTCCTGGAAGACCTCTTGATCCTGGAGGACCCTAAAAAGTTACAGAATTAGCTCCAGGTAGAAAAAAAACAGTTATTCTATAGAGAAAACGTCCTTTAAAAATACTTACAGTTTTTCCGTCCTCTCCTGGATCTCCCTAAAGAATAAAACTGGTCACTAAGTAACCAACCGTCTTTACTTTAATTAATCTGTTAATGATCTTTTGATCTTACAGGCTCTCCATCAGTTCCTGGAGGACCTTCCGCCCCATCGAGGCCTGGTGGTCCTGGTGGTCCAGGAGGACCAGCCACTTGCTGTACAACAGATCCGTCACCTAGACGGACAACCTCAGCCGCTGGTCCAGTAGGACCAGGAGGACCAGGCGGCCCCTGAGCGCCACGTTCACCCTTTCTTCCAGGGTATCCAATGCCAGACTCACCCTGTAAACAGGTACGGAGGATTTTAGAGCCAAGTTAAGTTGTACATCACTGCAGGTCCCACTGAAAGGATCACAGTTTCTTTCTTTCGAAATCAGTCCTAAAATCACCATCATCCAGTAAATCCTGCCTGAACTCTCTGCTCCATCCCTGAACCTTAGTGTCAGAGTCTTGGTTTGTTAGTTCCTGTTTTTCTTGGTTTTCCATTTGTTGTCCTCTGCTGCCCTCTTGTGTCCTCTTTCCCTTGCTCTGTTTTCTGTTCTACCCTCACCTGTTTTCAATTCCCTAGTTAGCCCTCTCTTTGTCTCTGTTCCCTTTAAAAGCCCTCCCTCTTCAGTCCCTGTTTGCTGGATCCTCGTCAATAGTTTGTCTGTTTTCCTCGTCTCTCCCAGGCTCCTAGAATTTTGGTTTACTCCTGATGTCTCCTTGGTTCTGGTGCGTTTGTTATTTTCTGTTGGATTTTGATTCCTGCCTCAGTACCTGTGAACCTTAATAAACCCACTTAAATTCACCTCTGCCTACTGGCCTCTGCATTTGGGTCCTCCAACCAACACCGTTTCATGACACTTAGCTTTGAAAACGAAGGTAGACTCCAGGTTCTTAGCAGTGTTCTCTAGTCTTTGCAACTTCACTGCTTCATTTCTCCTCATACCTTATTTCTTCCTTATTTACCTCACTCACTTATTCTTCCTTATTCACGCAACTTCTCCCTGTTCCTTCACAGTGAAGCCCACACATTAATAAACCGTCCCTACCTCACTCCTCACTCCTGTTTCACTATTCCTCACCATGCCCATCTTGTCATCCTCTAATATCATTCTGTAGATTAGGGGCATTGTACGAAATACCTGTCAATATTTGGGGGGGTCCCCATCTCCCGATTGTTGCGCAATACCAATCTAAATTTTCTCAATACGCAGTAGGCCTATAACATTTCAAAGTCAAAGTCAGCTTTAATGTCAATTCTTCAGATTCACCAGACATAGAAGGACGCGAGAGGATGTTTCTCATTCACCAACAGTGAAACAGATAAAGTGCACAGGCACAACAGATAAGATCAGTTCCTAACACTAAAATTTAAACATAAAATTTCACAATAAAATATAAAATGTACAATAATATAAAATAAACAATGCTTATGCTAGTGCAAAAAGCCAGATGGTAATGGCGGCAGAAAAATTATTATTATTATTATTACCAATTATGTAAGATATAGCATTTGTAGCAGTAACAGTGCAAAAGAACAGTAAATAAATATAGTATTATTAGTAGTGCAGGAGACAGTTTGACAGTGATTTTTTTTTTGAGGGGGGCTCAGCTTCCTGACAGCTTGGTGGATGAAGCTTTCTGTGAATCTGGTGGAGTGGGCAAGAGCCTGAATAGACAATCAGTCAATGAAAACACACACACACACAAAGACTGTCTGTCTGTCTGTCTCTCTCTTTCATGCACGCACATGTCCTGCTTTAATCCAGTTTCTGACGAATGGAAATGGGTCGAATTTGTCCAGAGGAGGTCCGTTGAGGTCCACAAACAGGACTGAAGACCTGCTGTCTTCACGCAATCTGTTCCGTGTTGCCCGTGTTAACTGCGGAAAAGCACATGGCTAATTTGCATACGCGAACAGGATTTGCTGGTTCCA
>NW_015150516.1:1806046-1814527 GCF_000732505.1 Cyprinodon variegatus
TGTTTTTATGTGCAGCAATGAAGTCGTAAGACTCTAAATATATTTCGTAGGATCTGATAAGTCAAAAATCTATTGAATTTATATACTTTAAATCTTGTGAATACATTTCACGTACCTTTACACCCTTTTCTCCCTAGAAAGAAAAAAGAAAACAGGTTATTTGTGCTACTTGTGGATATTAACCTATAAATGAAAACTGTCTTACTTTTCCGCCATGCCCTCCTCCCTCTGTTGAAACTCCTGAGCCTGAATCTCCTTTAGGCCCCGCAGGACCTGTGTCTCCCTGGGAGCCTTTTTCTCCCCTGTCACCCTTTTCACCTTTGGTGCCTAAAAAATACCCAAAACTCTTTATAGCAGTGAATGGAGGATTGCATCAATCAAAAGTTTTTTCTAACTTTTCATGCAGCTTTAGTCTTGTTACGGCTGCAGTGGTTTTCTGCACTTTTCCTTGCAGGGTTCTGGATGCAGGCCTTCTGCAGATGATCTGTTTTGCCCTAATTGGTGCTCGTCTGCTTTAAATGCTGTCATACAAGCAGCAGACAAGAGGCTTCTCTCTCTTACCTCCTCAGAACCCCATTTGGTTTGGTTTGGTTTGTATCCTGTCCTATGGTTGGGTTTTGTTAGGTTTGTTTGCATTTGCTTATTTCTGTTTACTTATTGGTTTTGCATTAAGCCATTTCATATTCCCCATTTTATTTATCCCTTCTTCAGGTTTTTGTTTCTTTAGTATAATTTAATAAATAAAATTTTCACTTTAAAGAAAATCCTTGTGTGGTCTCCTTTAATGTTACATCCACCAAACAAGCTTGGTGGACATAACAGTCTGATAAGGCTATTTCTCATTTTTCAAAATAAAAAATGATGAAGTTTGAACCACTTTATTTCCTTGAGGTGGAAACATTTTAGGTGTTCAAAATACTTTTGATGCGCAAAGAAAACTTAACAAATGTGTATTAAGGCGATACTAAGAGATTTATAATTTTTTATGATTTACAAAAAGTCTTATTAATCTTATTAGTCATAATATCAAGAAAATAAACTCATAACTACTGAAACTTTCATTTAATTAAAATTACATTTTTGTCTCATAATATTACCACTTTCATTTAGGAGGAATTTCTTTTTTAGTGACACGTCTTGATTATTCAAATAATTGCCCTAATACTTTATCATAGATAGCAGGCAAGTGTTCTTGGTAAAAATCATTTTCCTGATGACACTGAAAGCGTTAGGATTGGTCGCCTCTGGAATCTGAATAGTTAGGGGCGACAGTGGTGTTGGATGTACGAGTTTGCCCTGAAATCGAAGGGTTGACGGTTCAAGCCCCGACTCTGGCTTTCAGTGTCGTTGTGTCCTTGGGCAAGACACTTCACCTGCATTGTCTACTGATGGTGGTCTGAGGGCCCGGTGGCGCCAGTGTACGGCAGCCCGGCTTCTGTCAGTGAGCCCCAGGGCAGCTGTGGCTACAATGTAGCTTGCCACCATCAGTGTGTGAGTGAATGAATGTAGTGTAAAGCGCTTTGGTCAAGTCTCCTAACTTGAATAAAGGCGCTATATACATGCCATTTATCTGGTGAATCATGTCGTATAACTTACATCCCCCTCAGAAGCCGTATCAGACTGATGACCCTGATCAAGTCAAGCTTATTTCTCAGTTTATCAGGTTCAGTTTTTGCTTGTTTTGTTTTATTAAATAAGCAGAAACGGACTAGTATTAGAGGTTACGTTTCTCCCTTTAAATTTGTAAACCATTACATTTTCCATGCTAAAGTCATGCAAACTTGAAGACTTTTTAGAATACCTTCGGAACACAAAGTGTCTAACGTTGTTTACAGTAAAAAACAAACTGCATTTTCTGCAGAATAGAGGTTTCAAAAATTATTAGCCAAGTTCTCTTTAATTAGAAAGAAATAGATTGAGTTAATCATTAACTCAAATCGATATTGAAACAGCTGGAATTAACACTTTTAATTTTTTGTCCACCGATAACTTTCATTTGGCTGTAAAATTAAATCTATTTTGAGAACTAATGATTTCCATGTTGTTCCATTTTCTTCTGCACTTTCTAAAGATTTTCTTTGTGTGGATTTTAGTCACATTCAGAGTGAAGGTGATCATTTTCTAATTACGTCTTATTGAAGTAATACTGACCACAGTACACAGATTCATCTAAATCAATTAGAATAATGTTACAAAGTTGTATGTACTGCAATAGTCAATCAGTTTAAAAAGTGAAAGTAATATTAAATAGATTTATTCAAGAAAGGAGAAACATTTTATGACCTTTCTGTGATTTTTGAAAATGAATACCACAAATGTCCCAGAAAATTTAAATAAATAAATAATAATTTATATATTGTATAATTTATTTTATTTAATTTATAATTAAATTAAAAAAATACAATCTATCTGTCTATATATATATATATATATATATATATATATATACACATACACAATGAAAAAGACATTTGTTACATGACTGAAACAAATGGCTAAATGAGGCCTGTAGAGGGCGCCAAAATGTTACTAAAAAAAATATATATCTTTGACATTTATCAGTCTGGAAAGTTTCATGAAGCCATTTATAGCCCCTGTACTCCACTTGCAAAGGCAATCTTAACTACACTAGACAACCACACCTAAAACTGAACTAAGCTAAAAGTTAAACATGAGATCTCTTCATCCTTATGCCCTCTGATTCACTTATTCAGTGCTCCAGTTGCTGATTGAAGCTGACAGCCTGGCCCTTGGAGCAAAATGTAATGCTCAGGTCCTGACAGGCAGTCTGGGGTACATATTTCAGCAGCCGAGGTTTTGAATGTACATGACTGCGGTACACACTTCTGCTTAACCTTTCTAAGCTGTTCAACAACTTAAAACAGTTTTTATAGATTCTGATAAAAAAAAAAGAAGCATTTTAACCTTTGATTCCGATTCCCTTTCCTTCTGGGTATATAGGTGGAGGCACTGGGATCGGACGGGGTGGAAAGGTCTGGGGAAAACAAAAATATCATATAGGTTTATATAACATATGTTATTTTTGAGCACTTCAAGCTTTTTTTATTTGTGTATATATATATATATATATATATATATATATATATATATATATATATATATATATGTATAGATATATATAAATTTAAGCTGTAAGAAAATCTGCGGTCCAACCAGCACAGTGTTTCCTTCCTGTTTCCTATCAGCTTCACCGCTGCCACTTTCACCAGAACCCTGAGATACACAAAGGGCACATGTTAAAAAAATTTTTTTTGTTCACTTTAATTAAAATATGTAACTTACTTCATTGGGGTAACCATCTTCATCACAGTAGCGCTGAAAAGCCAGAGGGTCTCCCACCAGTTTCAGCTCAGCAATATCCCCCTAGATAAAAAATAAATAAATAATGGGCAAACAAGAACGAGAAAGGGATCATATATTTATAGAATTTAATTTCAGGACATTTTAAACCTAAGATGAGGTTTGGGTTCACTTTAAACATTAACACATTCTGATGTTTTTGATATGTATTTGTTATTTTCGTTGGTGTTTTTTACATTTCTGTTTATATGTTTATTCCATGTGATTTAGACAGTTATTGTCTAGCCTTTCTAGTGTTAGTGTTATATTTATCAATGGATTATTGTTTTCCATGGTATAATATCTATTTTAGTCCCTGTATGTCAACTTTTCCCTTCATCACCCTGTGTTTACTATTATTTCGATCGTCCTATTCTCCTTTCCTTTTTGCTTTATCTCAGTTAATTCTGTTACTGCCTCTGCGTTTTGGATCCTCCTACAAACTTCCACAAACTGTGATGTATTACCTAATGTCAGTAAACAATCTTTTCCTCTGACTTCACCAATTTGAGTCATCTGTAGATTGATTGTTTCCTAATTCTATTTCTGTAATTTGTCCATCAGTAGCTGCTGTGCACATTGATGTAACCAATGTTTCCAACATTCAGTTAAAGTGACTAGATCTCTGAAACTGTATTAATGTGTATGAAATCGTTGCTAGCAATTTAGAAAGGTTAGCATATTTAGGTAAAATGCACACGTTATTTGTCCAAGTAACCAAAAAAAAAAGGATAAAAAGGGAAACAGGAGTTTGGAGTTTTTGGTCATCATAGGTGGAGCAACTAGTTGTCAAAAATTGCTTTCTGTCAGAAAATAGAAAGCCTCTAACACAGGCATTCAAAAATCTAATCGCTGTGCTTCTAAAACTAATTCTACAACACCAAGTTAAACCCATTGATTAAAGCAAAAAAAAATATCCTGAGCCTGAACTTTTTCAACGAAGGCAAGAAACTCATATATATATATACAGGATCAGAGATTAAAGTCTAAATTTGACTTTTGAAAATCCAATTCCAAAAACCGCCTGAATATGGCAAAGTGCATCTATATCTACCACTTGCAGGTATCATATTTCTTCTGATATCCAGTACTGAATCACAATCTATCTGACGAGTTGAGCAAGAAACTAGAGGAGGAGGTACACGGTTTCCTTAGACCCGCCCCCTTCTTCTTCTGATTGGCTAATAATGTTAGTTTGAGAACGCTCCTTTGCTACCATTGGTTTTCAAATGCAAGAGTGATTCGATTGTCTTTTCTTTTTTGTATTTCCCATCAATTTATTTTCGAGTGTTTTTTTTTCACCCACAGGCAATCGTTATGAGCTGGAAATCCGGCCTCAGGCTGGAATAGAATAATCCCTGTAAACCTTAACCTGCTATTTCTCTAAGAGTGTTAGGAAATAAAAATGTACCACAGATAAAACGAAACTGTACAATAAAACAGATCTGCATTTAATCCTGACATGACAACTCCAAGAACAAGTATAGAAAAGAGTTATAACAGCAGCAATAAAAACAACAGTGTGTTAGGCTAAAATATTGAAAACAAAGCTCCTATAGCACCTCAAAAATCTGAAGCAAATGATGTTGCTTTTGAAAGCTGTTTTAAATAAGACTGAACTACTCTTGTGCAGGTTTAAGGTTAATTCCTTATACTCAAATACCTGATACCATGCAGGGGGAAAGAAAGATGAAAAAAAGAGTTGAATTTTGTTTGGTTAATATTTGAAACAGCTGCAGGCGGAAAAACGCTTTAGCGTTTTTTGTCAATCTTTACTGAAAGGGATAAATCGGTAAACTGTCTCCATTGTTGGACCAGTGCAAAAAATATAAACAGTTATTCAACTTGATAAAGATGGACAAAGTATGGCTTTTTGAAAGGGAAAGAGGAAACATATTTCACTTCGACAGAATATGGCAGCATGATAAAACAGAAACAGCAGCCTATTTATGGAAAACCACACAGCATATCAACACAAATATGTTCTAAGAATTGAACTGGAGCTCCTCTGTTTGCGATTACGCAACATAAATCTAAAGTCAGTCTGGCTAAGGCTAAGGCTAAACTGGATCATCAACAGGAGAATGGACTATTTAAAGTTCAGACCTGAACCATGTTGTGGTGGAGGCCTTCACTGATTTGTGCATCAAGGAATGTCTGCATAATTTAATGAACTGAGGCAACTTTGTAAAAAAGGTTGCTGCAACGTGATGATCAACAAAGGTTTAATCAGTTAATCTTATTGTTATGTAGGTGATTCTAAGTCTATTGGATCAAGAAAGAAGACTTAACCTGTTTTAGAGAAACGACTGAACGCTCTGCCTTATTTATACCTCAAAATTATTTGGATCAGCTGGTCCTGCTCGGCCCACGAAGATCGCACTTCCTGCCTCCAGGTCCATCGGGTCAGGCGAGCGCTCAAACCTCACCACTTGCGGATCCCTGTCACACTCCGGGTAAAATGTGAGCAGCTCATCATTCACAGAAAGAGCAAAAAGGCTCCATGTGTTCACAAGGCTTGGCACGTCAAAACTGGCTGCTTCGTAGGAAGCCTCAGAATCAGGTTCAGTGTAGAAGAACTGGACCTTCTGACGACCCGCCTGCACTGCGCTGAGCTTCACACCGATGTATATCAGTTTCTGGGAGCTGTCTGTGATGGAGAAGAGGGTGGAAGCAGCAGGAGTGGAAGGTCTGATGTGGAAAATGAGGGTGAAGTCCCTGTAGAAAGGAGTGGGGACATGTGCTCGAGCCAGCTGGCCCGTCGATGATGTGGAGGTGAATCGGTATGCAAGCTCTCCCACCGGCCCAGAAACTTTGGTTATTGAATCGGCTGGAGGATCTCCAATCAGCTGGGGCAAAGAGACACCACTTTCTTCTGCAACAGACACAAAAGAGATGACACAGTTTAAGAGCAATGGAGTCAATAAAATCTTTCTAGCATTTCTTAGAACCTGAGAAAATGTTTTTTTCAGGCTACAGTGTTTTGATATAGAGTATTTTTATGTGTTTCATTCAGCACTGATTTAGTTTAAATGGAAGCAGAATCGGATATTGTTCTAATAGGGCTACTTTAAGCAAATGATATTTAATCATAAGATTTTTATCTAGATGAAATTATTAAAGTGCCTCATTTGTTAAAGTGGGTTGAACGAAGAGAAGCCTGATAATAATGCAGTTCCTATAGACCATAACTGGACAAAAATAAACCAGCAGCAGCTTTGAGACCAAAAGGCTCATACAGCAACAATTACAAAGAGGGAAGAGTTTCTGCCATTTGCAGATTCATGAGAGATTTCCCAACTTTAAGTTTAATTTAATTGTTTTTAGAGGAGGAGTACTTCTGGAAATTATGAAGGAGTAAATTATAACCCTGGAAAGCTATTAAAATTCTTATTAGGATGCAATTAATCAGGTCTGTAAACCTTCAGCCTTTTTATTCATAACCATTCTTTAGTTACTTTTGGTTAGTTTGGAAGTCAAGTTAGACAATATCTTTGTAGCATCAAAACAGGAGATCTTTGAAATTATGGAATATAGCCTGAATACAGAAATTATGACTTATTTTAATGGATAAACCAAAAAACAAACAAACAAAAAGTACTGTGTTAAAATTACATTTCAACTCTTAATTAAGACAATTATACGTTTTCAGAATGTCTGCGGTGTAACAGTCATGTAGGATTTTATCGATTGTGTCAGGTTGGTTGGAGGTTGGTTGGGGACCCAAATACAGAGATGAGTTTTGCTTACTTAACGAATAAACAAATGGTACCAGAAACATAAATCTAAAAACAATAAACAGGAAACCAAAAAAACCAAGAGACAATAGGGAGAAGCACATATGAGGAGTAGGTAGTGAAGAGAAAGCAGCACTGATTAACTGCAGAGGAGCATTATATAGGGCAGGCACAACCAAAAGTGGAGTTATCAGTTAATTGGGAGCAGGTGTGGACAGAAGCAGCTAGAAGGGAGCCAAGGGGAAAGGAAAATGGCACCAGGGAGCAACAAAGAGCAACCAGGGAATACAGGGCTTAGGGAAAACAACTACAATAACATAAAACCAAGAAAACACAGAATGACATAAATAAAAATGTAAATGAAAACTCAAAAAGAAACTTAAACAGAACCAAAAAGTCCACAAAGGGCAGGATCATGACAGATTGAAACATCATTGTCATCACTCCCCCTACATACCTTTCCCCCTACAACTGTAGCAGTCACTGCTCCACAGCAGGTTATTGTAAATAGTTATGGTCTGTTCTTTCCTAACCTCATACTATGTGACGATTACAATGAGGGCATCCATTATTACTTAGATCAACAGTTGCTATCTGGCACATGAATTCTCAGTATGTACATGCAAGTAAATTTGAGATTACGTCTGATTTCACATATAAAATAAGTACAAACAATCTGATTAATCTAATTTGATTAAAATATAGAAATTTACCTTTAAGATTTGCAGAGTGAATGAGCCTTTATGACTGCCTCCAGAAAGCTGACCTTGCCAGGTAGCTGTAAGGACGGGGCATCGTCTGCTAATTCCCTTTGTCATACTTAGGCCGTACTAAATTAAATGTCACTTCAAAGAAATGGCAATGTTGACCTAAGTTGTCAATGTAGCCACTGATCTACAACTTAGGTCAATGGTTAAGTTTTATAACAAAGTGAAACCTAACTTGGCCATTGACCCCAGTGTCATAGGTCAAGTAATCCAACTTGTGCACAGCTTGACTCCCCAGATCCCATATCCTGCAGAGGGTTTAAACTGTCTAGTGCTTTGATTTTGCAGGAATGTTTATCCCCTTCCGGATTTGCCCTAGTTTTATTTGAAAGGATAAGAAATTGATAAGATTTCAAAATGTTATATTAGCTGTAATACGTATAGCGCAGTTAGGTTTAGGAGGACAAAAAGAGGCCACATCTGCCATAATGATGAAGAAAGAGCAAAGCAGATACCAAATTTTTTTGTTAATCGTTACAAACCACAGCTAACAAACACATATTAACACATGTCATCTTAAGGCACTTAACATAGACAATTAAATCAGATCTTAACCTCTTACACCCTAAGGGGGTATAAATAAATTTCTGCCTGAAAAAAAACACACAAAAGTAAAT